>NW_027257888.1:0-2500 GCF_043159975.1 Macaca nemestrina
CTTTCGCTGTGGACGTTACGCTCTGAATGACGTGCCATCTCTGCCATAGGTTGACTCCCTGAGTCCCCTCTGCCATTTCACTCCATCCTGGGACGCAAGAGCGAAACTCCATCCCGCCACCTCCTCGTGCAAAACAAAACAAAACGAAACAAAACAAAACAAAACAAAACAAAACAAAACAAAACAAAAAAAGAAACTCTACACATGACCTGTAAGTGTCTGTTCCTGTGAGTGATTTCTGAGATACGGCACTGTAGACTGAACGCAGTGGCTCACGTCTGTCATCCTAGTACTTTGGGAGGCTGAGGCGGGCGGATCGCCAGGTCAGGAGATCGAGACCATCCTGGCTAACATGGTGAAACCCCGTCTCTACTAAAAAAACAAACGAATTATCTGGGTGTAGTGGCCGGCGCCTGTAGTCCCAGCTACTCGGGAGGTTGAGGCCGGAGAACGGTGTGAACCCGGGAGGCGGAGGTTGCAGGGAGCTGAGATCGCGCCACTGCACTCCAGCCTGGGTGACAGAGCAAGACTCCGTCTCAAAAAAATAAAAAAATAAAAAAAGAGGAAAGAAAGAAAGAAAGAAAGAAAGAAAGAAAGAAAGAAAGAAAGAAAGAAAGAAGGAAGGAAGGAAAGAAAGAGGAAATGAAAGAAATGGCACTGTATCGCTATTGGGCTAGGACCCTCTCTCTTTCTGTCTGTTCCTCTCTGTCTCTCTCTGTCCGTTTCTGTCTTTCCTGTCTCTCTCACTGTCTCTGTCTTCTGTCTTACTCTCTTTCTTTGCCTGTCGGTCTGTCTGCCTCTCTCTCTCTCTCTCTCTCTCTCTCTCTGTCTGTCTGTTTCTCTCTGTCTCTCACTGTCCGTCTATGTCTTTCTCTGTCACTCTCTTTATCTGTCTGCCTGTCCCTCTCTTTCTCTCTGTCTCTCTGTCTCTCTCTCTCTCTCTCTCTCTCTCTCTCTGTCTCTCTCTCTCTCTCTCTACCTGTGTCTCTCACTCACTGTGTCTGTCTTCTGTCTTACTCTCTTTTTTGCCTGTCTGTCTGTCTCTGTCTGTCTCTCTCCCTCTCTCCCCCTCCCTGTCTAGTCTGTTTCTCTCTCTCTCTCTCTCTCTCTCTCTCTCTCGCTCTCGCTCTCGCTCTCACTCTCGCTCTCTCGCTCTCGCTCTCGCTCTCTCGCTCTCTCGCTCTTTCTGTCCGTTTCTCTCTGTCTCTGTCTGTCCATCTCTCTTTTTCTACGTCTGTCTCTTTGTCTGTCAGATTCCCCCGTCCCAGAGAGGGCCCTGCCCCTTCCACGAAAGTGAGAAGTGCGTGCTTAGAGAGGCCGAGAGGAATCTACACAGACGGGCCTTGCCGGGCTTCCCCACTGGGTGCATGATTTCGGGAGATCGAGGCCGGGTCCCCACTTGGATGGAAGGGCCATTTGCAGACCTTTCTCTCTGTCACCTGTGATGTCCAAACTTCTCGTATTTCCCCGATAAGCTCCTCGACTTTAAAATAAACGGCTAAGGCCGGGCACGGTGGCTCATGCCCGTCATCCCAGCATTTTGGAAGGCCGAGGCGGGTGGATCACCTGAGGTCGGGAGTTCGAGGCCAGCCTGACCCACATGAAGAAACCCCGTCTCTACTAAAAATACAAAATTAGCCGGGCATGGGGGCGCAGGCCTGTAATCCCAGCTACTCGGGGAGGCAGACGCAGGAGAATCGCTGGAACCTGGCAAGCGGAGGTTGCAGTGAGCCGAGATCGCGCCATTGCACTCCAGCCTGGGCAGCAAGAGCGAAACTCCGTCCCACCGCGCGCGCGCACGCACACACACACACACACACACACACACACACACACACACACGAAAAAAAGGGGGAAAAAAATAGAAAAAGGAAAATTCTTCACACGTGACCCATAAGTGTGTGTTCCCACGAGTGATTTCCAAGCAATGGCACCGTAGGGGCTGAACGCGGTGGCTCACGTCTGTCACCCCAGCACTTTGGGAAGCCGAGGCGGGCGGATCAGGAGGTCAGGAGTTCAAGACCAGCCTGGCCCACGTGGTGAAACCCCGTCTCTACTAAAACTACAAAACTGAGTCGGGTGCGGTGGGGCAGACCTCTGTGATCCCAGCTACTCGGGAGTCGGAGGCGGGAGAATCGCTTGAACCTGGGAGGCGGGGGTTGCCGTGAGCCGAGATCGTGCCACAGCGCTACAGCTTGGGCTGTAGAGTGAGTGAGACTCTGTCTCAAAATTAAATAAATAAATAAATAAATAAATAAATAAATAAATAAATAAGTAGCAAGCGAGAAAGAGAAAATGAAAGAAATGGCACTGTATCACTACTCGGCTAGGACGGCGGTGATGTTCTTGTGGGGAGACACCGCGTGGGGCGATGTGTAGTGTGCGGACTCCGATCTTCGTGGTGGGATGTGGATGCTCCGCGATTCACCGTACTGACTAGATTCATGACTGATTCACGACAGGGTGGACTTTGGGGAACACGGTTGAGAAATGGGTACTT
>NW_027257888.1:7500-17500 GCF_043159975.1 Macaca nemestrina
GCAGGCAGGCAGGCAGGCAGGCAGGCGGGCAGGGAGACAACAGCTGTATTCTGTTCTTCTCGGGGTGGGAAGCAAAAATAACAGCAGACGGCACTTAACGTTTCTGTTGTTGTTCTTGTTTTGGACGGAGTTTTCGCTCTTGTTGCCCACGCTGGAGTGCAATGGCCACCATCTCGAGGGATCCGCCTGCCCTCGGCCTCCCAAAGTGCGGGGATGACAGGCGTGAGCGTACCGCACCCGGCTCCCCCCCCCCCCCCAATCCGCCCCCGAAACACCACCGCTTGTCTTCCGGACAGTTTTACGGCAGAGTGTTTGGCTGGCTTGCTGAAATTCATTCTACATAGAAATTTAGGATGTCAGCTTCTGGCCTCATGGACTCTGAGCTGAGGAGTCCCCCTGGTCTGTCTATCACAGGACCGTACACGTAAGGAGTAGAAAAACCGCAATGTTCAAAATCAGTAATTTTGTGATCCAGAAATACGCGGATTCACCCAAAACACGGAAACTTTTACAAATTGTCTTAGTTAGTCCTGGTGTCTGTGTCAGTGATTCTTTTAGGTTTGGACCTTGACCGAGAGAATTTCCAGTCGGTCTCTCGTCTCTCGTCTTCGGACAGAAGTTCCAGATGATCCGATGGCTGGGGTCTTAGGCTGTGTGCCCCCAGGGGCCCTGGTCGATTAGTTGTGGGGATCGCCTGGAAGGGCGCGGTGACCCACTGTGCTGTGGGGGCCTCCATCCTTCCCCCTCCCGCCTCACCCTCCAGGCGATCCCAATTCATTCCGGGCTGACAGTCTCATTGGCAGACGTCGGGCATCACCTAGCGGCCACTGTTACTCTGAAAATGGAGGCCTCAACAGAGGAAGGAAGCTCAGGCCGCCTGCGCACAGCCTGGGGCAACTGTGTCTTCTCCACCGCCCCCGCCCCCACCTCCAAGCTCCCCCCTTCCTTGTTGCCTAGGAAATCGCCACTTTGACGACTGGGCCTGAGTGACCTTTGATCAGGCAGCATAAATCAATCAATCAATCAATCAATCAATCAATCAATCAATGTAAATACAATACAATACGATACAATACAATTGTACGGGCGCGGTGGCTCACGCCTGTCATCCCAGCACTTTGGGAGGCCGAGGCTGGCAGATCACCTGAGGTCGGCAGTTCGAGACCAGACTGACCCACATGGAGAGACCCCGTCTCTACTGAAAATACAAAATTAGCCGGGCGTGGTGGCACATGCCTGTAATCCCAGCTACTCGGGAAGGGAAACGGAGGCAGGAGAATTGCTTGAACCTGGGAGGCGGAGGTCGCAGTGAGGCGAGATGGCGCCATTGCGCTCCAGTCTGAGCAACAAGAGCGAAAGTGCGTCTCCAAAAAAAAAAAAAAAAAAAAAAAAAAACCAAGAAAACAAACCAAAAAGCAAGCAAGCAAGCAAACAAACAAACAAAAAAACACCATTCTCTGTGAAACTGCTTTGTCGTGTGTGTATTCGTCTCGCAGAGTTAAACCTTTCTTTTTACTCAGCAGGTTGGAAGGGTTTTTTTGTTGAATCTGTCTGTGTACATTTCGGAGACCCTTGTGTCGTATGGTGAAAAAAATCTTATGTTTTCAGATAAAAACGAGAGAGAAGGTCTTCATGAAACAGCTTTGTGACGTGTGGATTCATCATACCGAGTTAAAACTGCCTTTGGATTCAGCAGTTTGGAAGCAGAATGGACATTTGGGAGCCCATTGGGGCCTGTTGTGAAAAACCGAGTATCCCCACCAGAGAAATAGAAAGAAGCTCTCTGTGATACTGCTTTGTGATGTGTGGATTCATGGCACCGAATTACAACTAGTTTTTGATTGAGGAGGTTTGAAGCACTCTTTCTGTAGAATCCGCGAGTATACCTTTGGGAGCCCACTGAGGCCTAGTGTGAAAAACCGAATATCCCCAAATAAAAACTAGAAAGAAGCTGTCTCTGAAACTGCTTTGTCGTGTGTGGATTCATCTCACAGAGTGAAACCTTTCTTTTGATATACCAGGTTGGAAGCGGCCCTTTTGTAGAATCTGCAAAAGGACATTTGGGAGCTATTCGAGGCCTAGGGTGAAAACCAGGAAACGGTAGATAAAAACTAACAAGAAGCTATCTGTAAAACTGCTTTTTAGCGATGTGTAGATTCCTCTTACTGAGTTAAACCTTTCTGTTGATTCAGCAGATTGGAAGCATTTTGTTGTTGTTGTTGTTGTTGTTGTTGTTGTAGTAGTAGTAGTAGTATTTTTTTCTTAATATTTTTATTTTTTTAAGACAGACTCTCACTCTGTCCCCCAGGCTGGAGTGCAGTGACACCATCTCGGCTCACTGCAACCTCTGCCTTCCAGTTGAAGGGATTCTCCTGCCTCAGCCTCCCAAGTAGTTGGGATTACAGGCACCCGCTACCAAGCCCGGCAAATTTTTTGTGTTCTTGGTAGAGATGGGGTTTCACCGTTTTGGCCAGGCTGGTCTCGAACTCCTGACCTCAGGTGATCCACCCGCCTCTGCCTCCCAAACTGCTGGGATGACAGGCGTGAGCCGCTGCACGCGGCCGATTGGAAGCAGTTCTTTGCAGAATCTTCGAAGGGACATTTGGGTGCCCTTTGTGGCTTATGGTGAAAGTGAACATCCCCAGAGGAAAAGGAGAAAAACTGCTGCTGGTGAAACTGCTTTTTGACGTGTGGATTCACCTCGAACGGATAATTCTTTTGAACCAGGAGGTTGGAAACACGCTTTCCGTAGAATCTGTGAGGGGACATTTGGAAACCCATTGAGGCCTACGTTGGAAAACAGACTATCCACAGATTAAAACCAGAGAGAGGCTATCTGTCACATTGATTTGTGATGCGTAGATTGATCTCTTAGCGATACACCATTCTTTGGATTCATCAGGTTAGAAACACTTTTTTTGGGCAGTCTCTCTGAATGGATTTTTGGGAGTCCCTTTAGGCCTATGGTGAATCACCCAATATTCCCAGATGAAAATTAGAAAGAATGTATTTGAGAAACTGCTTTGCGATGTGTGGACTCTTCCTAAAGAGTTACACCTTTGTTTTGATTAGGCAGGTTGGAGACGCTCTCTTTGTAGAGATTCCAAAGGGACATCTGGGAGCCCTTGAGGCCTATGGTGAAAAACTGAATATCCCCAGACAAAGACCAGAGAGAATATGTCATTGAAACGGCTTCGTGATGTCTGGGTTTATCTCCCAGCGTAGAACCTGTTGTTTCTTTGTTTGCTTGTTTGTTTGTTTGTGTGTGCGTGCGTGTGATTCAGCAGGTTGGAAATGCTCTTTTTGTAGAATGTGTGGGAAGACATTTCAAAACCCATTAATTCCTGCTGTCAAAACCAGATTATCCCCTCGCTAAACGCCATGAAGAAACGATCTGTGAAACGGCTTTGCGTGATTGGATTCATCTCGCAGAGTTACACCTTTCTTTTGATTCACGTGTTGGAAACACGCTTTTTCTAGAATTTGCCAAGGCGTATTTGGGAGCCCATTGAGGCCTCTGTTGAAAAATCAAATATCAAATATCCCCAGAGGAGCAGTAGAAAGAAGCTCTCTGTGAATTGGCTTTGTGATATATGGATTCATCTCACAGAGTTAAACCCGTCTTTCGGTGCAGCAGGTTGGAAACACTTAGGTTGTATAATCTGCAAAAGGATATTTGGGACTCCTTGGAGGCCAATGGTGGCAAAGCGCATATTTCCTGATAACAACTACAAGGAAGCTATCTGAGCAACTGCTCTGTGTGTGGATTCCTCGCACAGAGGTCTAACTTAATTTGGACTCAGCGGATTGGAAGCCCTCTTTTAGTAGAATCTGTGAAAAGAATGTGGGCTGCAATTGAGGCCTAGGGTGAAAAACAGATTCTCCCCAGATAAAAACCAAAAAGAACCTATGTGTGAAACGGTTTTGTAATGTGGGGATTCCTCTCACAAACTTAAAGCATTCTTTTGATACGTCGGTTGGGAAATATTCTTCTTAATGGAATCTGCGAAGGGACTTTGGGAGCCCCTTGAAACCTATGGAGAAAAACCGAAACTCCCCAGATAAAAACCAGAAATAAGGCCGGGCGCGGTGGCTCAAGCCTGTCATCCCAGCACTTTGGGAGGCCGAGACGGGTGGATCACGAGGTCAGGAGATCGAGACCATCCTGGTGAACACAGTGAAACCCCGTCTCTACCAAAACTACAAAGAAAACTAGCCGGGCGAGGTGGCGGGCGCCTGCAGTCCCAGCTACTCGGGAGGCTGAGGCAGGAGAATGGCGTGAACCCGGGAGGCGGAGCTTGCACTGAGCTGAGATCCGGCCCCTGCACTCCAGCCTGGGCGACAGAGCGAGACTCCGTCTCAAAAAAAAAAAAAAAAAAAAAAAACCAGAAATAAACTATCATCGGAGGTGATTACTCATCTGTGGAGACACGTTACAGAGTTACAGTTTTCTTTGGATTCCAAATGTTGGAAACACTGTGTTTGCAGAATCTGTGAAAGAACATTGCAAAGACCATTGAGGCCCAAGGGGAGCGCGCGCTCTCTCTCTCTCTCTCTCTCTCTCTCTCTCTCTCTCTCTCTCCCCCCCCCGCTTGTCTCTCTCCCTGTGTCTGTCTTCTGTCTTACTCTCTTTCTCTGTCTGTCCTTCTGTCTGTTGGTCTCTCTCTCTCTCTCTCTCTCTCTCTCTCTCTCTCTCTCTCCCCCCCGTCTGTTTCTCTCTCTCTCTCTGTCTGTCTGTCTGTCTCTCTCTCTCTCTCTCTCTCTCTCTGTTTCTCACTGTCTCTCTCTGTCCGTCTCAAAAAAAAAAAAGGATAGATGCATGCATGCCTGCATGCATACATACATACATACATACATACATACATGCATACATGCATACGTACAATTAAAAATTAGAAATAAAATAAAAGGAATAACTAGGCCCGGCGCGGTGGCTCAAGCCTGTCATCCCAGCACTTTGGGACGCCGAGGGTGGTGGATCGCTGGATCACGAGGTGGTCAGACCAGCAGGGCCAGTATGGTGAAACCCCGTCCGTCTCTAGTCAAAATACCAAAAATTAGCCGGGCATGGTCGTGCGCGTCTGTAATCTCAGCTACTCGGGAGGCCGAGCTGAGGCAGGAGAATCACTTGAACCTGGGAGGCGGAGGTTGCAGTGAGCTGAGATCGCGCCACTGTACACCAGCCTGGGCGAGAGAGGGAGACAACCTCTCAAACAATTAAAAATAAAAGTAGAAATGAAAGTAAAATTAAAAATTAAAAAAAAAAAAAGAAAAGGAAAATGAAAAAATTAAAAAGTGAGTTTCCGGGAAAAGAGGGAAGAAAAAAAAAAAAGAAAAAAGAAAACAGTCCCACAGTGACATAAACACATGCCTCTCGCCTTTCAAGGCGTCAGTGATGCTACGAATGATGCGCAATTTTTTTTTTTTTTTAACTTCCTTTTATTTTATTATCATTTATTGTTTGACACGAGCCTCGGAGGCCCTCCCTCCCTCCGTCCCACTCCCTCCCTCCGTCCCACTCCCTCGTTGCCCACACAACTTCAGGAGACAGACCCTGGCGGGGCCAGATTGTTCTTCTCTTTGAGCAGTTGTTTCCCTGTCTTGCTTCGTGTCTTTAACCCGTGTGGACTCTTCTGCTCGGATTTCACAGATGGCAGCTCCACTTCAGGCCTTGTTGTTAGTGGGGGCTTTCCTGATTCTCCCCACATGTAGTGAAAGCAGGTAGATTCGCCTCGCCTCGCCTCGCCTCGCCTCGCCTCGCCTCGCCTCCTCCTCCTCTCTCTCGCTCGCTCGCTCGCTCGCTCGCGCTCGCGCGCGCGCTCTCTGTCTCTCTCTCTCTCTCTCTCTCTCTCTCTCTCTCTCTGCTGCTTTCTTGCTTTTTCTTTCTGTCTCTTTCTCTCTTTCTGTCGTGCTTTCTTGCTGTCTTGTTTTCTTGCTTTCTTGCTTTGTCTTTCTTCCTGTCTTTCCTCTTTCTTTTTTTTTCTTTCTTCTCTCGTCTTTCTTTCTCGCTGTCTTTCTCCCTCTCTCTCACTCTTTCTTCTTTCTTTCTTTCTGTCTTTCTTTCTCTCTCTCTTTCTCTTTCTTTCTTTCTTTCTTTCTTTCTTTCTTTCTTTCTTTCTTTCTTTCTTTCTTTCTTTCTTTCTTTCATATTTTTTCTCTCTCTCTCCCCCAGCCTCTGAAAGTGCTGGGATCACAGGCGTCAGCCACCGCGCCTGGCCTATTTGCTTATGTTATGTTATCTTATTTTTTATTTATTCATGTTTATCTGTTCATTCATGTGTATGCATATAAATTTTTTTCTATTTTAATGTAGTTTTATATGTTATACCTATATCCAAATGTAAATACTTATATTGATATTTGTCTTTTTTTTCTTCTCTTTTCTTTCTTTCTCTCCTTTAGGTTTTCCTTCCTTTCTTTCTTTCTCTGTTTCCTTCTTTATGTTTGCCTGCCTGCCCGCCCTCCCTCCCTCCCTCCCTCCCTCCCTCCCTCCCTCCCTCCCTCCCTCCCTCCCTCCTCCTCTGTCTGGATTCAGGAAGAGCCTACGCATTCTGTGTCTCCCTGTGTCCTCAACGACCCGCGACCGAGTCCTTGCTTGTTGTTTCTCCCACCGAGATGCCTCTCCGAACATCCACACGCCGTGGGTTGTCTTCTGACTGTGTCGCGGTCCATGCAGAGACAGGGTTTGGGGACCGTTTCTGTGGGGTTGGGGTACAGGGGCTGCGTTTTCGGCCTCGGGATAGCGTCTCTCGACTCACGGTTTCGGTTTTGCGGTCCGCGGGCCGGCCTGCCATCCGGATCTGTCTTGGTGACGTTCGCGACGGTTGTCGGACTCCATCTGGCGGCCGCTTTTATATCGTTCCCTTGGCTTCCGGAGCTGCGGTGGCAGCTGCCGAGGGAGGGGACCGTCCCCGCTGTGAGCTAGGCAGAGCTCCGGAAAGACCGCGGTCGTCAGCCGGGCTGTCCCGGTCGCGCCAGAGCTCTGGCGCGTCACTTGTGAGTCAGAGCTCAGGCGTGCAGGCTTATGTGGGGAGAGGTTGTCGCTGCGCTTTCGGGCCAGAGCCGGGTGTGGGGCTGCCGGGGTTGGTCGACCAGCACGCCGCGGCTCCCGAGGCCTGACCCGCGACCCGCGGGGACCCACCGGGCTTGGGGCGGGAGGCTGGGGACACCCTTCCCGGCCCGGTCGCGGGCCCGCGCGCATCCTGGCCGTCTGAGGCAGCGGCCGAATTTTTTCTCCAAGTCCCCGTGGGGAGCCGGGGACCGTCCTGCCTCGTCCCCCGGGTGCCGGGGAGCGGTCCCTCTGCCGTGACCTGTTGTTTGCCAGTCCCCGTGGGGAGTCGGAGAGCGCTCCCTGAGCGCGCGTGCGGCCCGAGAGGTCACACCTGGCCGGCCTTCGGTCCCTCGTGTGTCCCGGTCGTACGAGGGGACGGCCGAAAACGCTTCCGAGTCTCGCTCTGGAGACTCGGGCCGGCCCCTGCGTGGCACGGGTGGCCGGGAGGACGTCCCTGGCCCGGCGCTGCTCCGGCGTGTGTCCTGGGGTCGACCAGAGGGCCCTGGGTGCTCCGTGTCTGGCTGCGATGGTGGCGATTTTGGGGACAGATGCCCGTGTCGCGGGTTCCCTGGGCCGGCGGCGTGGTCGGTGACTCGACCTCCTGTCTCCTGGGGAGGTATATGTTTCACTCCGAGCCGGCATTTTGGGCCACCGGGTTATTGCTGACACGCTGTCCTCTGGCGACCTGTCGCTGGAGAGGTTGGGTCTCTTGGATGCGTTGCGGGTCTTCGGCCTCCCGGTGACCCGGCTAGCCGGCCCTGCTCGTGCTTGAGCCGCCTGCTGGGGCCCGTGTGCCCGGTCTCTCATGCATCCGAGCGTCCCAGCTCCCGGTGCCGCCTTGGGTCCGGGTCTCTGACCCACCTGGGGGCGGCGGGGAAGGTGGCGCGGGCTTACCCTGCCACCGTGCGCTCCCCGCTGCGGGCACCTGGGGCGGCCGTGACAACCCCACTCCCGCTGGCTCCGTGCCGTGCGTGTCAGGCATTCCTCGTCTCTGCCGGGTTGTCTGCCGCCCCCGTCCTGGAGCTGGGGATGGCCAGGCTGATCTGCTCGCTGGCCTCTGGGGAGGCTGTGGCTGGCTGGCCGACCCTGCTCCGGGGATGCTTTCCCTGATCGATGTGGTGATGTCACGCTCTCCCGGGCCGGGACCGAGCCGCGACGGGCGAGGGGCGGGCATTCGTGGTGAATGAGACCCGTTCTTCTCGTCCCGCCCGCGGGGTTTCCCCCGTCTCCCATCCCCGCCTGTGGGCGGTGCGTTGGGAGGCACTGGGGTGCGGAACCCGGCCCGACCTCGCTGTCCCGACCCCGCCGTCTGCCTCGTGGCGTCCGGCGTGGGTCGGCGGGGGTCCTCTGACGCAGCAGGCACCCCTCGCTTTCGCCTCTTGTGGTCGTAGTCTCGTGGGCCGCCCCCCTCCGCGGCGGTGGGGGTGCTGTCCCGCTGGCCCGCCGTGCTGCCCTCTCGGGTATTGCGCGAGCGCTGGCTCCGCCTGGGCCTTTGCGGTGCTCCTGGAGCGCCCCGGGTTGTCTCTCAGGTGCCCGAGGCCGAGCGGTGGTGTGTCGCTCCCGCCCCCAGCGCCCCCTCCTCCGGTCGCCGCCATGGTGTCCGCGCGTGGGTCCTGAGGGAGCTCGTTGGCTGTGCGGGTCGAGGCGGTCGAGTGAGACGCGCCCCTCCCACGTGGGGAAGGGCGCCGCCTGGTCTGGCGAGCGCACGTCCCGTGCTCCCCTCTGGCGGGTGAGCGCGGGCCGTGTGAGCGGTTGCGGTGGGCTCGGGCCGGCCACGCGTGCGCCGGCCGGCCGCCGAGGGGCTACCGTTCTGCCTCCGATCGGTCGTGTGTGGGTGAACTGGAGGCGCCTTGCCTCACAGAAAGGAGGTGGGTGGACGGCGGGGGGCCTTGGGGGCTGCGCGCACGCGCGCCGGCCGGGCCCCTGCCCTGACCGCAAACGCTCAAGGTTGCCGCAGGTTTCTTCTCGCGCCGCAGGCCCCCTCCCTTCCCCAGGCGTCCCTGAGCGCCTCTGCGGGCCCGACGAGGGGCGACTGGCGGGTGGGGAGCGTGACCCGCCCTCGGTGAGAAAGCCTTCTCTAGCGATCCGAGAGGTGTGCCTTGGGGTACCGGATCCCCCGGCCTGCCGCCTCTCTCTGTGTTGTGGTAGCGCTGCCGTAGCGACTCGCCTGCAGAGAACCCTCCTCCTCCGCTGCCCCCGCCTTGATGGGATGAGGTGGGGGGACAGTGAGGGTTCCGCCGGACCCCGCGGTGGGGGCCGAGCGCGCGGCTCGTCGCCCGCGGTGGGGGCCGAGCGCGCGGCTCGTCGTCTACTGTGGCCCGCGCCTCCCCCTTCCGAGTTGGGGGAGGATCCCGCTGGGCCGGGCCCGACGTCCTAGCGGATGGGAAGGCTGCTGCGAGTGGCGGGTGCGCGTGGCACGCCGTCTGGCGCGCGACGCCGCTCTCCGCTGTGAGCCGGCTCTCCGCCCGCTCCCGTGCCGAGCCGCGACCGCTGCCGATGACCGCGTTCGCGTGGCGCGGGGTGTGGGGCCGCCTGGTCCTTGGGGAGCGAGCCGTCCCCACGGGGCGGCGCGCCGGTCTCCCGGAGCGGGACCGGGTCCGGGACGGACGAGAAACGGGCGACATGTGGCCCCTGGTGTTGGGCTTGTGGCTGAGGTTGCTTCGGGGCCGCCGGTGGCGGGACCCGGGGCTCGTGAGGGGGTTGCTCGGTGGGCTGCCCGAGGGCCGTTCGGCGTCCCAGGCGGGGCGCCGCGGGACCGCCCTCGTGTCTGTGGCGGTGGGATCCCGTGGCCGTGTTTTCCTGGTGGCCCGGCCGTGCCTGAGGGTTGCTTGCCCGAGTTAGCCCCCTGCGGGTTCCCCGTGCCCTTGTCTCCGTGGCCCCCTGGCTCCTTGCCTGCCTTGTGCTCCTTTTCCCTGTCCGCCGCCTGCCGATCCTCTCTTCCCCGAGCGG
>NW_027257888.1:30000-42500 GCF_043159975.1 Macaca nemestrina
CTTCCTTCCTTCCTTCCTCCCTCCCTCCCTCCCTCCCTCCCTTCCCTCCCTCCCTCCCTCCCTCCCTCCCTCCCTCCCGCCCACCCGCCCTCCCTCCCTCCCTCCCTGCCTGCCTTCCTTCCTTTCCTTCCTTCCTGCCTTCCTTCCTTCCTTCCTTCCTTCCTGCCCTTCCTGCCCACCCTTCCTTCCTTCCTTCCTTCCTTCCTTCCTTCCTTCCTTCCTTCCTTCCTTCCTTCCTTCCTGCCCTCCCTCCCTCCCTCCCTCCCTCCCTCCATCCTTTTTCTATGTTCCTTTCTTTTCTTTTTTAGCCTGCCTGGTCTTCTCACTCTGTCGCACCCACCGTGGACTTGCAGGCACGCGATCGTGTGGTTCATGGCAGCCTTCACCTCCCTGGGCCCTGGTGATCTCAGCCTCCCAAGCTGCTGGGACTACAGGGATCTCTGAACCCCGGGAGGTGGAGGCGAACGTGAGCTGTCATCGCGCACCTCCACTCCAGCTGAGGTGAGGAGAGCTGGGGTGCAGAGGAAGGAAAAATGCATTGTGATCTTAATTACCTTGTAGCGTTACTCATGCCCTCTTATTTGCTTGTTTTTCTCATGGCTTATTACTTCTATGTCATTGTCATGTTCGTCCTTTGCTTGCTTGCTGGCTGGCTGGCTGGCTGGCTGGCTGGATGCTTGCTTGCTTGTTTTTTTGTTTTGTTTCTTTGGTTTTTTTTGTCTGTCGTTCTTTTTTTTTTTTTTTTTTTTTTTTGGAGATGGAGTCTTGCTCTGTCTCCCAGGCTGAAGTGAAGTGCAGTGGCGCGATCTCGACTCACTGCAAACTCCACCTCCCGGGCTCAAGCAATTCTCTGCCTCAGTCTCCCAAGTAGCCGGGATTACAGGCGTCTGCCACCACGCCTGACTAATTTTTTTGTATTTTTAGCAGAGACAGGGTTTCACTACCTTGCCCAGCCTGGTCTTGCACTCCTGACCTCACGATCCACCCGCCTCGGTCTCACAAAGTGCTGGGATGACAGGCGTGGAGCCACCGTGCCCAGACGCTTACTTCTTTTTTCACTTAGTTTTACATTACAAGCGTTTACTTACATACTTTCTTACTTCCTTACGTGGGACTACAGGCATGCACCACCACACCGGTTAACTTTTATAATGTTTGTCATGCTTTCCGTACGTACGTATGTCTGTCTGTCTGTCTGTCTGTCTGTCTGTCTGTCTGTACGTGACATGGGGTTCGAGGTTCTATCACGTTGCCCAGGCTTGTCTCCAACTCCTGTTCTCAATCACTCCGCCTGCCTCGGCCACCCACACTGCTGCTATTACAGGCGTGAGCCATTGCGCCTAGCTCATTCTATATTTGCTCCTCTCTCTCTCTCTCTCTCTCTCTCTCTCTCTCTCTCTCTCTCACCGCCCCTCTCTCTCTCCCCCCCCATCATCTTCTCAGTAGGGATGTGGTCTTGCTTTCTGGTCCACGCTCTGGGCACATACAATCTCTTTTTAAACGTCTATTATTATTACTATTACTATTATTATTATTATTATTATTATTATTATTATTGCAGGTATCGTCTCACATATCGAGATGATCTCAAACTTCTGGGGGGGGGGCTCCAGCGATCATACCACATCGGCCAGGAGTTGGAGACCAGGCTGGCCAACATGGTGAAACCCGGTCTCTATGAAAAGTGTAACAATTAGCCAGGCCTCCTGATGGCACGGGCTTGGAATCCCGACTACTCGGGACACCGAAGGAGGCGACTTGCCTGAACCGGGGAGGCCGAGGTTGCAGTGAGCCGAGATCGTGCCATGGCAATCCAGCCTGGGTGACAGAGCGAGACTCTGTCTCAAAATCATAATAATAAGGAAGGAGACCACTACTACTCCTGCTGCCCTCCTCCCCGCACCTCGCCTAGTTCACAAGACAAGAGGAAAGACAGAAAGCAGAAAGTTAGAAAGGAACGAAAGCAAGATAAATGGCCAGACACCCTTGGTGCCACCACACGGCCCTAGGAGATTTAAAAAGAAAGAAAGAAAGAAAGAAAGAAAGAAAGAAAGAAAGAAAGAAAGAAAGAAAGAAGAAAGAAAGAAAGAAACAAAGAAAGAAACAAAGAAAGAAAGAAAGAAGGAAAGAAAGAAAAAAAAAGGAAAAAAAAAAGAAAAAGAGGAAGTAATAATAATAACATCGACCCCCGACCTGAACTACTTCTGTTATCTGTGAATTCCAGACACCGTATGAAAAAAGCCTTGTAAAACTTTTTGTTCTGTTAGCTGCTGCAGGTAGCCCCCAGTCACGTTTCCCACGCTTGCTCGATTTGTCACGACCCTTTCACGTGCAACCCTTGAGGTTGTAAGCCTTTAAAAAAGTCTTTTTCGGGGAGCTCGACTCCTAAGATGCGAGTCTGCCGACGCTCCCGGCCGAATGAAAAACCTCTTCCTTCTTTAATCCGGTGTCTCGGGAGTTTTGTCTGCGGCTTGTCCTGCTACATTTCTGGGTTCCCTCACCGGGAAGCGAGCTGGTGATGCACGGAGGGTCGAGGCAGCCCCTTAGGCGGCTTATGCCTGCCCTGTAGAGCATCCCTGCGGGGGACTCTGGCCAGCTTGAGCGATGCGGATCCTCAGAGTGCTGCCGGGTAGGCATCTGCCCCGGTGCGATGCCTCGCCTCCAAAGAGCGGTGCACAGCACGCCCCCGTGGAGGATCGGCACAGTGGCTGGACACCGGGAAGGAACTGGCACTTTCAGTCCGGACATCTGAAACTTGCTGAGACTGCTCTTTGGAACTTCCCCCACTCCGTTTGAGTGGAAGCGTGGCCTGATCACCCACGGCGTGCCTCTACCGGCACTTTGGTTTTGGTTTCTGACTTCACTTGAATTCATTGGTTGATACTTTGGTTTCGGTTTCGATTTTGACTTGACTTGAATTGCTTGATAAACAGGCCTGCCTTTATTGCCACTTTGGTCTTGCTCCTGATTTTGGTTTGGCTTAAATTGCTTGACGAACAGGTGTGCCCGTAACAACACTTTGGTTTTAGCTTTGATTTTGATTTAGTGTGAATTAGGTGACTGAGTGACCTTTTACCCTTTCCTTCTCGTAGGGTGAATGTTGTTTCCTCTCGAGAGAAACATAGGTCAGGCACAAAGTAAGCCCACTCCGCTAGGAGCCCTCTTAAAAACGTTTCAAAAAGAAAAATAAAAGGAAAGTCATCAAGTCGTCACAACTTACCCTACTAAAATGCATGTTACAGAACCTTACAAAAGGTTTTGCAGGAGATTATAGAGTTCAGTTAACCCCCTAGAGGTCACGAACTCTGGGTGAATTAGAATTGCCCTCTTCTGCTGTTGGATGGCCCACGGAAGGAACTATAGGCAGAGAACAATTGGCCGTGTAGTTCAGGTGGTGACGGGGTCGGAGGACAGCCTGTGTACCTAGATCACATTCCTTTATATTGACTCATGGCGAAATAGATTGTAGACAAAGCCGGCGTTAATTTAGCCCTGTTTAACAACTTTGTGCAAAATAGCCAAAAGTAAAAGTAAGAGCGGCTTCGCCGGCAGACACACAGTTGTTTTAAAAAGGGAGTCCCAGGAAACGGCAAGAGAAGCCAGTTTTTACGGGAGCCGCGAGAGATAACACAGATTCTTTCTCCATGTTTCCCAGCCTACCCTGCTTCACCGAGGCCAACAACCCCCTCAGAAATGAGATTCAGGAGCTGACACGCCACAGGTCTCACCTCGAAGGGAAGGATCGGAGCCTCCAGAGGCCAAGGAAAGAAGTCGAGATAGTCAAGTGGGCCATCTCAGATCTGGTCTTACTCGAGCTCTGTAAATGCCTCTCAGGGAGATACGAGGACCTGTCTATTATAATGACCAGGCCCACATCCCGGGGGGAGGGGGGTGGGCAACAGACTTTCATCTATCAGCCCTTTTCAACCATTGAGCTACTAAACTGGGAACACCCTGAACCCACCGCCTTGCTCCCGACAGCTAGAGCCCTGTCGAGCATGACTGTGTAGAGGTGTGGGACTCCAGTGTACTCTAGCAGATCTGACCTCCGGGACCAGCCTTGGGCATCAGTACACTAGGAGCTATGCGTGGACGGGAACAGCTTCACCAACCCACGAGGGGAGAGATGTGCAGAATATGCGGTGGTAACCCTGGACGCTGTCGTTAAGCTGGGCTCATTGCTTTAATCCGGGCCTTAGAACTCGGTGAGGGTAAGACTGTAAACATTTACACTGACTCTCGGTATGCCTGTTTCACCCTCCAAGTGTATAAAGAAAAGAGCCTGTTAAACTCTAGAAAAGAGGGAAAAGAGCAAAAGAAAAAGAAAGACTAAAAGCAAGTGTAAAGATAGAGATTCAAAAGAAAACAGGAGAGACAGACAGCAGTGCGTGGGCGGGGGCGGGGCCCGTGCCGTTTCTCGGGCCCCACCAGCTGGCCGTAGGAGCGTGAGAACGCGGGGGGGGGGGGGGGGGGGGGGAAGCAGCATTGTGAGAGGCCGCGGACGTGGATGTAGACATGACCGAAGTCAAGTTAGGCAAGGATTCCAGAGCCGGACAAGGCTAGAGAGAGATTAACGTGCGAGATGGAAAAAAAAAAAAAAAGACTCTAGAAGGGTAAATGTTCAGAAGGCAATACAGGAAATGGCCAAGGCCGCGAGACAAAGAGGCCATCGGCCAAGGGCTGCTGCACCTTGGAGGAACCAGACAACTCATCTGATCAGGCTGACAGGAGCTGAAGAATGTAAAGACTAGGGCAGACTAGGCACCTTCTCACGAGGCTCCCAGGAGCCCATGGTCACATTAGAAGTTACCAACAGCAAGACTCTGCCGTATCTGGATTCCAATTTCTCACTGAAGGCTCAGCCACTAGATACAGTGACAAAGGGGCGGAGTGGGGGTGGGGATGGGGGGAGGGGGGAACGCCTCCTCTAAGAAACTGAAACAGGAAAAACAGCCATACCTTGTGAAAACTTGCTTATAGACTTTACAGAACTGCCCCCTGCTGGAGGCTAGTGCTTGTTTGCACCTTTTCAGGGTAAGTTACAGTTTTCCCCACCAGGACAGAAAAAGTACAAGAAGTGACTAAAGTACTGTTAAAAGACATTATCCCCAGGTTTAAGACTACCTCTGATTTTAAAGTCAGACAATAGGCCGGCATTTGTAGCTGTAGCTGGAATAGTGCAAGATTTAACAAGACTGTTAACAATACAACAGAGGTTACACGCAGCCTATCGGCCACAAAGTTCAACAAAAGGTGGAACGCATGAACTGGACACTCGAGCGAGCAGCTACTGGCGACCAAAAAACAAAACAAAAAAAAAAGGGTTGCCATATATAGATATAGATAGATAGATAGATAGATAGATAGATAGATAGATAGATGTATATATACACACACACACACACACACACACACACACACACATACACACACACACACACACACACACACACACACACACAGATATAGATATAGATATAGATAGATATATAGATATATGCCAGGAAATTCACTTAAGATAAAATCAGGTTTTTGCCTACGGTCCTCCTCCGAGTCAGGTGCACCCCTACCAAACAAACTAGGTATCTGCCCTGTAAGATTGTGTTCGGTTGGCCACCCGCAAATCGTAGGTCAAATAAAAGGTGACCTCCGGAAACTAAAGAAATTAACCTTTAAAAGGCAAATGCAGCCTTTCAAAATAGCCACACGAAGTGTTCATAATTAAATAAAGAAAAATAATGCCTATAAGCCTGACACCCATTTAAATCTAGGGACTCTGTTTAAAGTAAAACCTAATTTTTCTACAACCCATATAGGATGAGCCCTATACTGTAACCTTGTCCACTCCCACTGCTGTTAAAGTTGCAGGTGTTGCGTCTTGGATCCACCACAGTCAGCTAACACTGGCAGCTCAGGACAAGTGGACCGGCTAACAGGACGCAGATCATCCAGCCCGGCTGATCCTGAGACGAGACCGAGCTGCTGCTGAGGACCACAAGCCCTGCTCTAGTCACACACCGGCAGCTGACTAGTCTATGCACGGCCGAAGCTTGAGGACTCATCAAGCAAGTCAATGTAGTTAAAAATCTTAAGACAGATAGTTTTCCTAGAATACTAACTGTTTTCCTATTGTTCTGTCGCTGTATTCAACCTTTTTCCCAGGTAAGGACCTCTTTCGTCCTTGCTGGATATGAATATGCTATACATTGCTTTGTTGTTGTTACCCCCCCCCCCCCCACACACACACACACACCCATAACCATGCTAGAAGAAACACCTATGTAAGGTGTCCCCACTGTACACGTACTGCTTAGGAAACCCAGACCCGTCCAGCCCAGCAACGATCGCAAGGTCTTTCAGTCATTCTTTAAACATATAAACCAGAAGTTACCAGAACCTCCTCCTTTAGCCAAAAATTTAAAAAATAAAAATAAAAAAACAGAAAAAAACCTATTTCCTCAGTAGGCTGAAAACATTGCTGGCAGCCTAGATGTTTCTTCATGTTATGTTGATAGAAGGGCTAACGTAAGAGACCAATGGCCTGGAGAAGCAGAAGGGTTAACGCCTCAAGATAACTTGACTTTAACCAACCCTTTCCCCAAACAGACGCCGCAAGTTCAAGCGTCGGGCTCGTAAAAACTTCCCTGATTAAAAAATACTGTTTTACTTGCTAAAAAAAGGTTTTAAGGCCCAGTTAAAAACTAACCTGCTTAAGACATGACAAAGTTAGTACATGTGCCTGTTCAGGTTTAACACAGGTTTGATCCTAGGTCTTCATTTAGAAAAGAGTTTCCAGCTGTAGAAAATGTAAAACCCTCACTGTAAGTGTATTACTTGTAATAGAAACTTGCTGGCCGGGCGCGGTGGCTCAAGCCTGTAATCCCAGCACTTTGGGAGGCCGAGACGGGCGGATCACGAGGTCAGGAGATCGAGACCATCCTGGCTAACACGGTGAAACCCTGTCTCTACTAAAAAATACAAAAAAACTAGCCGGGTGAGGTGGCGGGCGCCTGTAGTCCCAGCTACTCAGGAGGCTGAGGCAGGAGAATGGCGTGGACCCGGGAGGCGGAGCTTGCAGTGAGCTGAGATCCGGCCACAGCACTCCAGCCTGGGTGACAGAGCGAGACTCGGTCTCAAAAAAAAAAAAAAAAAAAAAAGAAAAAAAAGAAACTTACTTGCTTGCTGCGCCCCTGTGTATTACACTTGCTCCTTCCAATGATAAAAGGTTTTGTACCTACCATGGCTCGTCAGAAAACTTCCACACAAGTGTATTACATAAAACGCTATCACTCTGTCTCGCTAAAAGACCCAAACAGTAAAAATGAAAGGGAACCCGCCCACTAATTAGTGAAAATTCTCAAAGTGGGGGATGAGGAAGGAGACCTCTACTGCTCCTGCTGTCCTCCTCCCCCCACCTTGCCTAGTTCACAAGACAGGAGGAAAGAGAGAAAGCAAAACGTTAGAAACAAACAAAAGTCAGATAAATAGCCAGACAACCTTGGCACCACCACCAGGCCGTAGGAGTTAAAAAAAAAAAAAAAAAAAAAAAAAAAAAAAAAAAGTAATACTAATAACATCGGCCCCTGACCTAAACTACTTGTGTTATCTATAAATTCCTGACACTATGAAAAAAAGGGTTGTAAAACTTTTTGTTCTGTCTGTCCTTCCTTCCTTCCTTCCTTCCTTCCTTCCTTCCTTCCTTCCTTCCTTCCTTCCTTCTTTCATCCCACCTCGGCCTCCCAAAGTGCTGGGATTACTGGCGTGAGGCACCATGCCTGCTTGGCCTAAAGAGACACCTATTGAAAGTAAGACATAGAGAGCTCCTTGCAGTGATCTGATTGATTGCTTGACTGATTTACAGACGGCGTCTCACTCTGTCACCCTGGCAGTGGTGTCATCAAAACCAAACTCACTGCAGTGTGGACGCTCCTGGACTCAAGCGATCCTTCCACCTCAGCCTCCAGAGTGTAGTGCCTGGGACCACGGGGCACGCGCCACTGTGCCCTCACGGGGCACGCGCCACTGTGCCCAGATGATTTTCAATTTTTATTGTTTTATTTTTCTTTTTCCCGAGACACAGTTTCGCTCTTGTTGCCCAGACTGGAGTGCAATGGCGCGGATCTCGGCTCACCGCAACTTCTGCCTCCCGGGTTCAAGAGATTCTCCTGAGTCTGCCTCCCGAGTAGCAGCTCGGGTTGCAGGTATGCACCACCACGTCTGGTTGATTTTGTATTTTTACTAGAGACGGGGCTTCTCCATGTTGGGCAGGCTGGTCTCCAACTCCCGACCTCAGGTGATTCTCCCTCCCCGGCCTCCCAAAGTGCTGGGACGGCAGGCGTCAGCCGCCGCGCCCGGCCTTCCTTTTCAAATGTTTTTGCACAGACAGGGTCTCATCATGTTGTTGCAACCCTTCTGCCCCGGCGTCCCAAAGTGCTCGCGTGACGGGCGTGAGCCACTGCGCCTGGACTCCGGGGAATGATTCACGACCACGACCGCTGTACTAACTATTTATTTCTTCTTTATTTATTTATTTATTTATTTTTTTATTTTTTATTATTATGATTATCTTAAAATTATTATTATTTTTTTGAGACGGAGTTTCGCTCTGGGCGAGGCGGGGCGGGGCGAGGCGAGGCGAGGCGAGGCGTGTCGCTTTGGAAACCGCAGCACCGCCTTCTAAAGCCCCATTCGAATGCACAAAGCCCTGTTCCCTTCCCGGACTTGGAGCTGATGCCTTCCATAGCCTTGGGCTTCTCTCCATTCAGAAGCTTTTACAGGCGCAACCCCACCCAGAGGCTAGCTGCGGTTGAGGATTGGGGGTGTGCTGGGGCTGGAAAGTCGGTCCCCTATTTTTGCTAGCTCGGCCACGACATCCCCCGACCCCTATCGCTTGCTCACCCTTTCAGATCCCTTGCCTCCACCGTCTTGGAGGCTGACCTCTGACTTTAATATCTGCCTTTCTTCCTGTCTTGGGTTTGAGGAGGGGGGGCAGGAATGAGGGTGTGTGTGGGGAGGGGGTGTGGGGTGGGGACGGAGGGGAGCGTCCTAAGGGTCGATTTCGTGTCATGCCTCTTTCACCGCCACCGCCGAAGATGAAAGCAACGATCAGCTAAAGACCGCGTGTTCTCATCTATAACTGGGAACTAAATAATGAGAACTCGTGGGCAGAACGAGGGGGACGAGAGAGGCGGGAGCCTACTTGAGGGAGGAGGTGTGGAAGGAGAGACATCTTCAGGGAAAAACAAAACAAAACAAAACAAAACAAAAAACCAAACCACGAAAACTGTCGGGTACTGCGCTGAGTTATCCGGGTGATGAAATCATCTGCACACTGAACCCCCCAGTCAGAAGTTTACTTGTGTAACAATCTTGCACATGTGTGCTTGAACAAGACATAAAAGTTGTGGGGGGGTGGGAGAGAGAGAGAGAGAGAGAGAGAGAGAGAGAGAGAGAGAGAGAGACAAGAGACAGAGAGAAGGAAACACCACCTCCTTGACCTGAGTCAGGGGGTTTCCGGTCTGGTGGCGGAACGTTCAGTGACAATGGAGTATTTTGGCCTGTTCTTTTTTTGTGCGTTTGCTATTTTTTTTGCTGCTGTTGTTGTTGTTGTTTTAAGACAGAGTCTCACTCAGCCACCCAGCCTGGAGTGCAGTGGTGCAATTCGGCTCACTGCAACCACCGTCTCCCAGGTTCAAGCGATTCTCCCGTCTCAGCCTCCTGAGCAGCTGGGATTACAGGCACCCACCATCATGCTCCGAAGATGTTTCCATGTTAGTAGAGACGGAGTTTCACCATGTGGGCCAGGCTGCTCTTGAACTCCTGACCTCAGGTGATCCGCCCACCTCGGCCTCCCAAAGTGCTGGGATTACATGTGTGAGCCACTGCGCCCGGTGGCGGTCCCTGTGGTTTTTTTTCTTTTTTCTTTTTTTTTTTTTCTTCTTTCTTTCTTTCTTTCTTTCTTTCTTTCTTTCTTTCTTTCTTTCTTTCTTTCTTTCTTTCTTTTCTTTCTTTCTTTCTTTTCTTTCTTTCTTTCTTTTTTGGTAGGGAGGGACTGAGTCTCTCTCAGTCTGTCACCCAGGCGGGGGTGCAGTGGCACTCCCTCGGCTCACTGCAACCTCTGCCTCCCGGATTCCAGTGATTCTTCTTCAGTGGCTGGGATTACAGGCGCACACCACCACATCTGGCTAATTTTTGTATTTTGAGTAGAGACGGGGTTTCTCCATGTTGGCCGCACTGGTCTCGAACTCCTGACCTCAAGTGATCCGTTCTCCTGGGCCTCCCAAAGTGCGAGGACGACAGGCCTGAGCCGCCGGGATTTCAGCCTTTAAAAGTGCCGGCCCTACCACCTTTCGCTGTGGACGTTACGCTCTGAATGACGTGCCATCTCTGCCATAGGTTGACTCCCTGAGTCCCCTCTGCCATTTCACTCCATCCTGGGACGCAAGAGCGAAACTCCATCCCGCCACCTCCTCGTGCAAAACAAAACAAAACGAAACAAAACAAAACAAAACAAAACAAAACAAAACAAAACAAAAAAAGAAACTCTACACATGACCTGTAAGTGTCTGTTCCTGTGAGTGATTTCTGAGATACGGCACTGTAGACTGAACGCAGTGGCTCACGTCTGTCATCCTAGTACTTTGGGAGGCTGAGGCGGGCGGATCGCCAGGTCAGGAGATCGAGACCATCCTGGCTAACATGGTGAAACCCCGTCTCTACTAAAAAAACAAACGAATTATCTGGGTGTAGTGGCCGGCGCCTGTAGTCCCAGCTACTCGGGAGGTTGAGGCCGGAGAACGGTGTGAACCCGGGAGGCGGAGGTTGCAGGAGCTGAGATCGCGCCACTGCACTCCAGCCTGGGTGACAGAGCAAGACTCCGTCTCAAAAAAATAAAAAAATAAAAAAAGAGGAAAGAAAGAAAGAAAGAAAGAAAGAAAGAAAGAAAGAAAGAAAGAAAGAAAGAAGGAAGGAAGGAAAGAAAGAGGAAATGAAAGAAATGGCACTGTATCGCTATTGGGCTAGGACCCTCTCTCTTTCTGTCTGTTCCTCTCTGTCTCTCTCTGTCCGTTTCTGTCTTTCCTGTCTCTCTCACTGTCTCTGTCTTCTGTCTTACTCTCTTTCTTTGCCTGTCGGTCTGTCTGCCTCTCTCTCTCTCTCTCTCTCTCTGTCTGTCTGTTTCTCTCTGTCTCTCACTGTCCGTCTATGTCTTTCTCTGTCACTCTCTTTATCTGTCTGCCTGTCCCTCTCTTTCTCTCTGTCTCTCTGTCTCTCTCTCTCTCTCTCTCTCTCTCTCTCTCTGTCTCTCTCTCTCTCTCTCTACCTGTGTCTCTCACTCACTGTGTCTGTCTTCTGTCTTACTCTCTTTTTTGCCTGTCTGTCTGTCTCTGTCTGTCTCTCTCCCTCTCTCCCCCTCCCTGTCTAGTCTGTTTCTCTCTCTCTCTCTCTCTCTCTCTCTCTCTCTCGCTCTCGCTCTCGCTCTCACTCTCGCTCTCTCGCTCTCGCTCTCGCTCTCTCGCTCTCTCGCTCTTTCTGTCCGTTTCTCTCTGTCTCTGTCTGTCCATCTCTCTTTTTCTACGTCTGTCTCTTTGTCTGTCAGATTCCCCCGTCCCAGAGAGGGCCCTGCCCCTTCCACGAAAGTGAGAAGTGCGTGCTTAGAGAGGCCGAGAGGAATCTACACAGACGGGCCTTGCCGGGCTTCCCCACTGGGTGCATGATTTCGGGAGATCGAGGCCGGGTCCCCACTTGGATGGAAGGGCCATTTGCAGACCTTTCTCTCTGTCACCTGTGATGTCCAAACTTCTCGTATTTCCCCGATAAGCTCCTCGACTTTAAAATAAACGGCTAAGGCCGGGCACGGTGGCTCATGCCCGTCATCCCAGCATTTTGGAAGGCCGAGGCGGGTGGATCACCTGAGGTCGGGAGTTCGAGGCCAGCCTGACCCACATGAAGAAACCCCGTCTCTACTAAAAATACAAAATTAGCCGGGCATGGGGGCGCAGGCCTGTAATCCCAGCTACTCGGGAGGCAGACGCAGGAGAATCGCTGGAACCTGGCAAGCGGAGGTTGCAGTGAGCCGAGATCGCGCCATTGCACTCCAGCCTGGGCAGCAAGAGCGAAACTCCGTCCCACCGCGCGCGCGCACGCACACACACACACACACACACACACACACACACACACACGAAAAAAAGGGGGAAAAAAATAGAAAAAGGAAAATTCTTCACACGTGACCCATAAGTGTGTGTTCCCACGAGTGATTTCCAAGCAATGGCACCGTAGGGGCTGAACGCGGTGGCTCACGTCTGTCACCCCAGCACTTTGGGAAGCCGAGGCGGGCGGATCAGGAGGTCAGGAGTTCAAGACCAGCCTGGCCCACGTGGTGAAACCCCGTCTCTACTAAAACTACAAAACTGAGTCGGGTGCGGTGGGGCAGACCTCTGTGATCCCAGCTACTCGGGAGTCGGAGGCGGGAGAATCGCTTGAACCTGGGAGGCGGGGGT
>NW_027257888.1:47500-57500 GCF_043159975.1 Macaca nemestrina
TCCACCTCACTGGTTTTGGGAGAGAATGCTGAAAGTCTCTTGCCGACTCTCTCTTGACTTGAGTGCTTCACGGGCGTGTGGTTAAGGCGTAGTGAGACCAGAGATGTATGAACTCAGGCCGGGTGCTGATGGCTCACGCCTGTAACCCCAACACTTTGGGAGGCCGAGGCCGTAGGATCCCTTAGAAGAATCCCCTAACCCCGGGGAAGTTGAGGCTGCAGTGAGCCACAATGGTGTCACTGCACTCCAGTCTGGGCGAAAGACAGAGCGAGACCCTGTCACAGACAGACAGACAGACAGACAGACAGATAGACAGACAGACAGGCACGCAGACAGGCAGGCAGGCAGGCAGGCGGGCAGGCGGGCAGGGAGACAACAGCTGTATTCTGTTCTTCTCGGGGTGGGAAGCAAAAATAACAGCAGACGGCACTTAACGTTTCTGTTGTTGTTCTTGTTTTGGACGGAGTTTTCGCTCTTGTTGCCCACGCTGGAGTGCAATGGCCACCATCTCGAGGGATCCGCCTGCCCTCGGCCTCCCAAAGTGCGGGGATGACAGGCGTGAGCGTACCGCACCCGGCTCCCCCCCCCCCCCCCAATCCGCCCCCGAAACACCACCGCTTGTCTTCCGGACAGTTTTACGGCAGAGTGTTTGGCTGGCTTGCTGAAATTCATTCTACATAGAAATTTAGGATGTCAGCTTCTGGCCTCATGGACTCTGAGCTGAGGAGTCCCCCTGGTCTGTCTATCACAGGACCGTACACGTAAGGAGTAGAAAAACCGCAATGTTCAAAATCAGTAATTTTGTGATCCAGAAATACGCGGATTCACCCAAAACACGGAAACTTTTACAAATTGTCTTAGTTAGTCCTGGTGTCTGTGTCAGTGATTCTTTTAGGTTTGGACCTTGACCGAGAGAATTTCCAGTCGGTCTCTCGTCTCTCGTCTTCGGACAGAAGTTCCAGATGATCCGATGGCTGGGGTCTTAGGCTGTGTGCCCCCAGGGGCCCTGGTCGATTAGTTGTGGGGATCGCCTGGAAGGGCGCGGTGACCCACTGTGCTGTGGGGGCCTCCATCCTTCCCCCTCCCGCCTCACCCTCCAGGCGATCCCAATTCATTCCGGGCTGACAGTCTCATTGGCAGACGTCGGGCATCACCTAGCGGCCACTGTTACTCTGAAAATGGAGGCCTCAACAGAGGAAGGAAGCTCAGGCCGCCTGCGCACAGCCTGGGGCAACTGTGTCTTCTCCACCGCCCCCGCCCCCACCTCCAAGCTCCCCCCTTCCTTGTTGCCTAGGAAATCGCCACTTTGACGACTGGGCCTGAGTGACCTTTGATCAGGCAGCATAAATCAATCAATCAATCAATCAATCAATCAATCAATCAATGTAAATACAATACAATACGATACAATACAATTGTACGGGCGCGGTGGCTCACGCCTGTCATCCCAGCACTTTGGGAGGCCGAGGCTGGCAGATCACCTGAGGTCGGCAGTTCGAGACCAGACTGACCCACATGGAGAGACCCCGTCTCTACTGAAAATACAAAATTAGCCGGGCGTGGTGGCACATGCCTGTAATCCCAGCTACTCGGGAAGGGAAACGGAGGCAGGAGAATTGCTTGAACCTGGGAGGCGGAGGTCGCAGTGAGGCGAGATGGCGCCATTGCGCTCCAGTCTGAGCAACAAGAGCGAAAGTGCGTCTCCAAAAAAAAAAAAAAAAAAAAAAAAAACCCAAGAAAACAAACCAAAAAGCAAGCAAGCAAGCAAACAAACAAACAAAAAAACACCATTCTCTGTGAAACTGCTTTGTCGTGTGTGTATTCGTCTCGCAGAGTTAAACCTTTCTTTTTACTCAGCAGGTTGGAAGGGTTTTTTTGTTGAATCTGTCTGTGTACATTTCGGAGACCCTTGTGTCGTATGGTGAAAAAAATCTTATGTTTTCAGATAAAAACGAGAGAGAAGGTCTTCATGAAACAGCTTTGTGACGTGTGGATTCATCATACCGAGTTAAAACTGCCTTTGGATTCAGCAGTTTGGAAGCAGAATGGACATTTGGGAGCCCATTGGGGCCTGTTGTGAAAAACCGAGTATCCCCACCAGAGAAATAGAAAGAAGCTCTCTGTGATACTGCTTTGTGATGTGTGGATTCATGGCACCGAATTACAACTAGTTTTTGATTGAGGAGGTTTGAAGCACTCTTTCTGTAGAATCCGCGAGTATACCTTTGGGAGCCCACTGAGGCCTAGTGTGAAAAACCGAATATCCCCAAATAAAAACTAGAAAGAAGCTGTCTCTGAAACTGCTTTGTCGTGTGTGGATTCATCTCACAGAGTGAAACCTTTCTTTTGATATACCAGGTTGGAAGCGGCCCTTTTGTAGAATCTGCAAAAGGACATTTGGGAGCTATTCGAGGCCTAGGGTGAAAACCAGGAAACGGTAGATAAAAACTAACAAGAAGCTATCTGTAAAACTGCTTTTTAGCGATGTGTAGATTCCTCTTACTGAGTTAAACCTTTCTGTTGATTCAGCAGATTGGAAGCATTTTGTTGTTGTTGTTGTTTTTGTTGTTGTAGTAGTAGTAGTAGTAGTATTTTTTCCTTAATATTTTTATTTTTTTAAGACAGACTCTCACTCTGTCCCCCAGGCTGGAGTGCAGTGACACCATCTCGGCTCACTGCAACCTCTGCCTTCCAGTTGAAGGGATTCTCCTGCCTCAGCCTCCCAAGTAGTTGGGATTACAGGCACCCGCTACCAAGCCCGGCAAATTTTTTGTGTTCTTGGTAGAGATGGGGTTTCACCGTTTTGGCCAGGCTGGTCTCGAACTCCTGACCTCAGGTGATCCACCCGCCTCTGCCTCCCAAACTGCTGGGATGACAGGCGTGAGCCGCTGCACGCGGCCGATTGGAAGCAGTTCTTTGCAGAATCTTCGAAGGGACATTTGGGTGCCCTTTGTGGCTTATGGTGAAAGTGAACATCCCCAGAGGAAAAGGAGAAAAACTGCTGCTGGTGAAACTGCTTTTTGACGTGTGGATTCACCTCGAACGGATAATTCTTTTGAACCAGGAGGTTGGAAACACGCTTTCCGTAGAACCTGTGAGGGGACATTTGGAAACCCATTGAGGCCTACGTTGGAAAACAGACTATCCACAGATTAAAACCAGAGAGAGGCTATCTGTCACATTGATTTGTGATGCGTAGATTGATCTCTTAGCGATACACCATTCTTTGGATTCATCAGGTTAGAAACACTTTTTTTGGGCAGTCTCTCTGAATGGATTTTTGGGAGTCCCTTTAGGCCTATGGTGAATCACCCAATATTCCCAGATGAAAAATAGAAAGAATGTATTTGAGAAACTGCTTTGCGATGTGTGGACTCTTCCTAAAGAGTTACACCTTTGTTTTGATTAGGCAGGTTGGAGACGCTCTCTTTGTAGAGATTCCAAAGGGACATCTGGGAGCCCTTGAGGCCTATGGTGAAAAACTGAATATCCCCAGACAAAGACCAGAGAGAATATGTCATTGAAACGGCTTCGTGATGTCTGGGTTTATCTCCCAGCGTAGAACCTGTTGTTTCTTTGTTTGCTTGTTTGTTTGTTTGTGTGTGCGTGCGTGTGATTCAGCAGGTTGGAAATGCTCTTTTTGTAGAATGTGTGGGAAGACATTTCAAAACCCATTAATTCCTGCTGTCAAAACCAGATTATCCCCTCGCTAAACGCCATGAAGAAACGATCTGTGAAACGGCTTTGCGTGATTGGATTCATCTCGCAGAGTTACACCTTTCTTTTGATTCACGTGTTGGAAACACGCTTTTTCTAGAATTTGCCAAGGCGTATTTGGGAGCCCATTGAGGCCTCTGTTGAAAAATCAAATATCAAATATCCCCAGAGGAGCAGTAGAAAGAAGCTCTCTGTGAATTGGCTTTGTGATATATGGATTCATCTCACAGAGTTAAACCCGTCTTTCGGTGCAGCAGGTTGGAAACACTTAGGTTGTATAATCTGCAAAAGGATATTTGGGACTCCTTGGAGGCCAATGGTGGCAAAGCGCATATTTCCTGATAACAACTACAAGGAAGCTATCTGAGCAACTGCTCTGTGTGTGGATTCCTCGCACAGAGGTCTAACTTAATTTGGACTCAGCGGATTGGAAGCCCTCTTTTAGTAGAATCTGTGAAAAGAATGTGGGCTGCAATTGAGGCCTAGGGTGAAAAACAGATTCTCCCCAGATAAAAACCAAAAAGAACCTATGTGTGAAACGGTTTTGTAAGGTGGGGATTCCTCTCACAAACTTAAAGCATTCTTTTGATACGTCGGTTTGGAAATATTCTTCTTAATGGAATCTGCGAAGGGACTTTGGGAGCCCCTTGAAACCTATGGAGAAAAACCGAAACTCCCCAGATAAAAACCAGAAATAAGGCCGGGCGCGGTGGCTCAAGCCTGTAATCCCAGCACTTTGGGAGGCCGAGACGGGTGGATCACGAGGTCAGGAGATCGAGACCATCCTGGTGAACACAGTGAAACCCCGTCTCTACCAAAACTACAAAGAAAACTAGCCGGGCGAGGTGGCGGGCGCCTGCAGTCCCAGCTACTCGGGAGGCTGAGGCAGGAGAATGGCGTGAACCCGGGAGGCGGAGCTTGCACTGAGCTGAGATCCGGCCCCTGCACTCCAGCCTGGGCGACAGAGCGAGACTCCGTCTCAAAAAAAAAAAAAAAAAAAAAAAAAAAAAAAAACCAGAAATAAACTATCATCGGAGGTGATTACTCATCTGTGGAGACACGTTACAGAGTTACAGTTTTCTTTGGATTCCAAATGTTGGAAACACTGTGTTTGCAGAATCTGTGAAAGAACATTGCAAAGACCATTGAGGCCCAAGGGGAGCGCGCTCTCTCTCTCTCTCTCTCTCTCTCTCTCTCTCTCTCTCTCTCTCTCCCCCCCCCCCGCTTGTCTCTCTCCCTGTGTCTGTCTTCTGTCTTACTCTCTTTCTCTGTCTGTCCTTCTGTCTGTTGGTCTCTCTCTCTCTCTCTCTCTCTCTCTCTCTCCCCCCCGTCTGTTTCTCTCTCTCTCTCTGTCTGTCTGTCTGTCTCTCTCTCTCTCTCTCTCTCTCTCTCTGTTTCTCACTGTCTCTCTCTGTCCGTCTCCAAAAAAAAAAAAGGATAGATGCATGCATGCATGCATGCATACATACATACATACATACATACATACATACATACATGCATACATGCATACGTACAATTAAAAATTAGAAATAAAATAAAAGGAATAACTAGGCCCGGCGCGGTGGCTCAAGCCTGTCATCCCAGCACTTTGGGACGCCGAGGGTGGTGGATCGCTGGATCACGAGGTGGTCAGACCAGCAGGGCCAGTATGGTGAAACCCCGTCCGTCTCTAGTCAAAATACCAAAAATTAGCCGGGCATGGTCGTGCGCGTCTGTAATCTCAGCTACTCGGGAGGCCGAGCTGAGGCAGGAGAATCACTTGAACCTGGGAGGCGGAGGTTGCAGTGAGCTGAGATCGCGCCACTGTACACCAGCCTGGGCGAGAGAGGGAGACAACCTCTCAAACAATTAAAAATAAAAGTAAAAATGAAAGTAAAATTAAAAATTAAAAAAAAAAAAAAAAGAAAAGGAAAATGAAAAAATTAAAAAGTGAGTTTCCGGGAAAAGAGGGAAGAAAAAAAAAAAAGAAAAAAGAAAACAGTCCCACAGTGACATAAACACATGCCTCTCGCCTTTCAAGGCGTCAGTGATGCTACGAATGATGCGCAATTTTTTTTTTTTAACTTCCTTTTATTTTATTATCATTTATTGTTTGACACGAGCCTCGGAGGCCCTCCCTCCCTCCGTCCCACTCCCTCCCTCCGTCCCACTCCCTCGTTGCCCACACAACTTCAGGAGACAGACCCTGGCTGGGCCAGATTGTTCTTCTCTTTGAGCAGTTGTTTCCCTGTCTTGCTTCGTGTCTTTAACCCGTGTGGACTCTTCTGCTCGGATTTCACAGATGGCAGCTCCACTTCAGGCCTTGTTGTTAGTGGGGGCTTTCCTGATTCTCCCCACATGTAGTGAAAGCAGGTAGATTCGCCTCGCCTCGCCTCGCCTCGCCTCGCCTCGCCTCGCCTCGCCTCGCCTCGCCTCCTCCTCCTCTCTCTCGCTCGCTCGCTCGCTCGCTCGCGCTCGCGCGCGCGCGCTCTCTCTCTCTCTCTCTCTCTCTCTCTCTCTCTCTCTCTCTCTGCTGCTTTCTTGCTTTTTCTTTCTGTCTCTTTCTCTCTTTCTGTCGTGCTTTCTTGCTGTCTTGTTTTCTTGCTTTCTTGCTTTGTCTTTCTTCCTGTCTTTCCTCTTTCTTTTTTTTTCTTTCTTCTCTCGTCTTTCTTTCTCGCTGTCTTTCTCCCTCTCTCTCACTCTTTCTTCTTTCTTTCTTTCTTTCTGTCTTTCTTCCTCTCTCTCTTTCTCTTTCTTTCTTTCTTTCTTTCTTTCTTTCTTTCTTTCTTTCTTTCTTTCTTTCTTTCTTTCTTTCTTTCATATTTTTTCTCTCTCTCTCTCCCCCAGCCTCTGAAAGTGCTGGGATCACAGGCGTCAGCCACCGCGCCTGGCCTATTTGCTTATGTTATGTTATCTTATTTTTTATTTATTCATGTTTATCTGTTCATTCATGTGTATGCATATAAATTTTTTTCTATTTTAATGTAGTTTTATATGTTATACCTATATCCAAATGTAAATACTTATATTGATATTTGTCTTTTTTTTCTTCTCTTTTCTTTCTTTCTCTCCTTTAGGTTTTCCTTCCTTTCTTTCTTTCTCTGTTTCCTTCTTTATGTTTGCCTGCCTGCCTGCCTGCCCTCCCTCCCTCCCTCCCTCCCTCCCTCCCTCCCTCCCTCCCTCCCTCCCTCCTCCTCTGTCTGGATTCAGGAAGAGCCTACGCATTCTGTGTCTCCCTGTGTCCTCAACGACCCGCGACCGAGTCCTTGCTTGTTGTTTCTCCCACCGAGATGCCTCTCCGAACATCCACACGCCGTGGGTTGTCTTCTGACTGTGTCGCGGTCCATGCAGAGACAGGGTTTGGGGACCGTTTCTGTGGGGTTGGGGTACAGGGGCTGCGTTTTCGGCCTCGGGATAGCGTCTCTCGACTCACGGTTTCGGTTTTGCGGTCCGCGGGCCGGCCTGCCATCCGGATCTGTCTTGGTGACGTTCGCGACGGTTGTCGGACTCCATCTGGCGGCCGCTTTTATATCGTTCCCTTGGCTTCCGGAGCTGCGGTGGCAGCTGCCGAGGGAGGGGACCGTCCCCGCTGTGAGCTAGGCAGAGCTCCGGAAAGACCGCGGTCGTCAGCCGGGCTGTCCCGGTCGCGCCAGAGCTCTGGCGCGTCACTTGTGAGTCAGAGCTCAGGCGTGCAGGCTTATGTGGGGAGAGGTTGTCGCTGCGCTTTCGGGCCAGAGCCGGGTGTGGGGCTGCCGGGGTTGGTCGACCAGCACGCCGCGGCTCCCGAGGCCTGACCCGCGACCCGCGGGGACCCACCGGGCTTGGGGCGGGAGGCTGGGGACACCCTTCCCGGCCCGGTCGCGGGCCCGCGCGCATCCTGGCCGTCTGAGGCAGCGGCCGAATTTTTTCTCCAAGTCCCCGTGGGGAGCCGGGGACCGTCCTGCCTCGTCCCCCGGGTGCCGGGGAGCGGTCCCTCTGCCGTGACCTGTTGTTTGCCAGTCCCCGTGGGGAGTCGGAGAGCGCTCCCTGAGCGCGCGTGCGGCCCGAGAGGTCACACCTGGCCGGCCTTCGGTCCCTCGTGTGTCCCGGTCGTACGAGGGGACGGCCGAAAACGCTTCCGAGTCTCGCTCTGGAGACTCGGGCCGGCCCCTGCGTGGCACGGGTGGCCGGGAGGACGTCCCTGGCCCGGCGCTGCTCCGGCGTGTGTCCTGGGGTCGACCAGAGGGCCCTGGGTGCTCCGTGTCTGGCTGCGATGGTGGCGATTTTGGGGACAGATGCCCGTGTCGCGGGTTCCCTGGGCCGGCGGCGTGGTCGGTGACTCGACCTCCTGTCTCCTGGGGAGGTATATGTTTCACTCCGAGCCGGCATTTTGGGCCACCGGGTTATTGCTGACACGCTGTCCTCTGGCGACCTGTCGCTGGAGAGGTTGGGTCTCTTGGATGCGTTGCGGGTCTTCGGCCTCCCGGTGACCCGGCTAGCCGGCCCTGCTCGTGCTTGAGCCGCCTGCTGGGGCCCGTGTGCCCGGTCTCTCATGCATCCGAGCGTCCCAGCTCCCGGTGCCGCCTTGGGTCCGGGTCTCTGACCCACCTGGGGGCGGCGGGGAAGGTGGCGCGGGCTTACCCTGCCACCGTGCGCTCCCCGCTGCGGGCACCTGGGGCGGCCGTGACAACCCCACTCCCGCTGGCTCCGTGCCGTGCGTGTCAGGCGTTCCTCGTCTCTGCCGGGTTGTCTGCCGCCCCCGTCCTGGAGCTGGGGATGGCCAGGCTGATCTGCTCGCTGGCCTCTGGGGAGGCTGTGGCTGGCTGGCCGACCCTGCTCCGGGGATGCTTTCCCTGATCGATGTGGTGATGTCACGCTCTCCCGGGCCGGGACCGAGCCGCGACGGGCGAGGGGCGGGCATTCGTGGTGAATGAGACCCGTTCTTCTCGTCCCGCCCGCGGGGTTTCCCCCGTCTCCCATCCCCGCCTGTGGGCGGTGCGTTGGGAGGCACTGGGGTGCGGAACCCGGCCCGACCTCGCTGTCCCGACCCCGCCGTCTGCCTCGTGGCGTCCGGCGTGGGTCGGCGGGGGTCCTCTGACGCAGCAGGCACCCCTCGCTTTCGCCTCTTGTGGTCGTAGTCTCGTGGGCCGCCCCCCTCCGCGGCGGTGGGGGTGCTGTCCCGCTGGCCCGCCGTGCTGCCCTCTCGGGTATTGCGCGAGCGCTGGCTCCGCCTGGGCCTTTGCGGTGCTCCTGGAGCGCCCCGGGTTGTCTCTCAGGTGCCCGAGGCCGAGCGGTGGTGTGTCGCTCCCGCCCCCAGCGCCCCCTCCTCCGGTCGCCGCCATGGTGTCCGCGCGTGGGTCCTGAGGGAGCTCGTTGGCTGTGCGGGTCGAGGCGGTCGAGTGAGACGCGCCCCTCCCACGTGGGGAAGGGCGCCGCCTGGTCTGGCGAGCGCACGTCCCGTGCTCCCCTCTGGCGGGTGAGCGCGGGCCGTGTGAGCGGTTGCGGTGGGCTCGGGCCGGCCACGCGTGCGCCGGCCGGCCGCCGAGGGGCTACCGTTCTGCCTCCGATCGGTCGTGTGTGGGTTAACTGGAGGCGCCTTGCCTCACAGAAAGGAGGTGGGTGGACGGCGGGGGGCCTTGGGGGCTGCGCGCACGCGCGCCGGCCGGGCCCCTGCCCTGACCGCAAACGCTCAAGGTTGCCGCAGGTTTCTTCTCGCGCCGCAGGCCCCCTCCCTTCCCCAGGCGTCCCTGAGCGCCTCTGCGGGCCCGACGAGGGGCGACTGGCGGGTGGGGAGCGTGACCCGCCCTCGGTGAGAAAGCCTTCTCTAGCGATCCGAGAGGTGTGCCTTGGGGTACCGGATCCCCCGGCCTGCCGCCTCTCTCTGTGTTGTGGTAGCGCTGCCGTAGCGACTCGCCTGCAGAGAACCCTCCTCCTCCGCTGCCCCCGCCTTGATGGGATGAGGTGGGGGGACAGTGAGGGTTCCGCCGGACCCCGCGGTGGGGGCCGAGCGCGCGGCTCGTCGTCTACTGTGGCCCGCGCCTCCCCCTTCCGAGTTGGGGGAGGATCCCGCTGGGCCGGGCCCGACGTCCTAGCGGATGGGAAGGCTGCTGCGAGTGGCGGGTGCGCGTGGCACGCCGTCTGGCGCGCGACGCCGCTCTCCGCTGTGAGCCGGCTCTCCGCCCGCTCCCGTGCCGAGCCGCGACCGCTGCCGATGACCGCGTTCGCGTGGCGCGGGGTGTGGGGCCGCCTGGTCCTTGGGGAGCGAGCCGTCCCCACGGGGCGGCGCGCCGGTCTCCCGGAGCGGGACCGGGTCCGGGACGGA
>NW_027257888.1:70000-82500 GCF_043159975.1 Macaca nemestrina
CCTTCCCTCCCTTCCCTGCCTCCCTCCCTCCCTTCCCTGCCTCCCTCCCTCCCTCCCTCCTTGCCTTCCTTGCCTTCCTTGCCTTCCTTGCCTTCCTTGCCTTCCTTGCCTTCCTTGCCTTCCTTGCCTTCCTTGCCTGCCTGCCTGCCTGCCTGCCTGCCTGCCTGCCTTCCCTTCCTTCCTTCCTTCCTTCCTTCCTTCCTTCCTTCCTTCCTTCCTCCCTCCCTCCCTCCCTCCCTCCCTCCCTGCCTCCCTCCCTCCCTTCCCTGCCTCCCTCCCTCCCTCCCTCCCTCCCTCCTTGCCTTCCTTGCCTTCCTTGCCTTCCTTGCCTTCCTTGCCTGCCTGCCTGCCTGCCTGCCTGCCTGCCTGCCTGCCTGCCTTCCCTTCCTTCCTTCCTTCCTTCCTTCCTTCCTTCCTTCCTTCCTTCCTCCCTCCCTCCCTCCCTCCCTCCCTCCCTGCCTCCCTCCCTCCCTTCCCTGCCTCCCTCCCTCCCTCCCTCCCTCCCTCCTTGCCTTCCTTGCCTTCCTTGCCTTCCTTGCCTTCCTTGCCTTCCTTGCCTTCCTTCCTTCCTTCCTTCCTTCCTTCCTCCCTCCCTCCCTCCCTCCCTCCCTCCCTTCCCTCCCTCCCTCCCTCCCTCCCTGCCTCCCTCCCGCCCACCCGCCCTCCCTCCCTCCCTCCCTCCCTGCCTGCCTTCCTTCCTTTCCTGCCTGCCTGCCTGCCTGCCTGCCTGCCTGCCTTCCTTCCTTCCTTCCTTCCTTCCTTCCTTCCTGCCCTTCCTGCCCTTCCTGCCCACCCTTCCTTCCTTCCTTTCCTTCCTGCCTGCCTGCCTGCCTGCCTGCCTGCCTGCCTTCCTTCCTTCCTTCCTTCCTTCCTTCCTTCCTGCCCTTCCTGCCCTTCCTGCCCACCCTTCCTTCCTTCCTTCCTTCCTTCCTTCCTTCCTTCCTTCCTTCCTTCCCGCCCTCCCTCCCTCCCTCCCTCCCTCCCTCCCTCCCTCCCTCCATCCTTTTTCTATGTTCCTTTCTTTTCTTTTTTAGCCTGCCTGGTCTTCTCACTCTGTCGCACCCACCGTGGACTTGCAGGCACGCGATCGTGTGGTTCATGGCAGCCTTCACCTCCCTGGGCTCTGGTGATCTCAGCCTCCCAAGCTGCTGGGACTACAGGGATCTCTGAACCCCGGGAGGTGGAGGCGAACGTGAGCTGTCATCGCGCACCTCCACTCCAGCTGAGGTGAGGAGAGCTGGGGTGCAGAGGAAGGAAAAATGCATTGTGATCTTAATTACCTTGTAGCGTTACTCATGCCCTCTTATTTGCTTGTTTTTCTCATGGCTTATTACTTCTATGTCATTGTCATGTTCGTCCTTTGCTTGCTTGCTGGCTGGCTGGCTGGCTGGCTGGCTGGCTGGCTGGCTGGCTGGCTGATGCTTGCTTGCTTGTTTTTTTGTTTTGTTTCTTTGGTTTTTTTTGTCTGTCGTTCTTTTTTTTTTTTTTTTTTTTTTTTTTTTTTTTTTTTTTTTTTTTGGAGATGGAGTCTTGCTCTGTCTCCCAGGCTGAAGTGAAGTGCAGTGGCGCGATCTCGACTCACTGCAAACTCCACCTCCCGGGCTCAAGCAATTCTCTGCCTCAGTCTCCCAAGTAGCCGGGATTACAGGCGTCTGCCACCACGCCTGACTAATTTTTTTGTATTTTTAGCAGAGACAGGGTTTCACTACCTTGCCCAGCCTGGTCTTGCACTCCTGACCTCACGATCCACCCGCCTCGGTCTCACAAAGTGCTGGGATGACAGGCGTGGAGCCACCGTGCCCAGACGCTTACTTCTTTTTTCGCTTAGTTTTACATTACAAGCGTTTACTTACATACTTTCTTACTTCCTTACGTGGGACTACAGGCATGCACCACCACACCGGTTAACTTTTATAATGTTTGTCATGCTTTCCGTACGTACGTACGTATGTATGTCTGTCTGTCTGTCTGTCTGTCTGTCTGTCTGTACGTGACATGGGGTTCGAGGTTCTATCACGTTGCCCAGGCTTGTCTCCAACTCCTGTTCTCAATCACTCCGCCTGCCTCGGCCACCCACACTGCTGCTATTACAGGCGTGAGCCATTGCGCCTAGCTCATTCTATATTTGCTCCTCTCTCTCTCTCTCTCTCTCTCTCTCTCTCTCTCTCTCTCTCACCGCCCCTCTCTCTCTCCCCCCCCATCATCTTCTCAGTAGGGATGTGGTCTTGCTTTCTGGTCCACGCTCTGGGCACATACAATCTCTTTTTAAACGTCTATTATTATTACTATTACTATTACTATTATTATTATTATTATTATTATTATTATTATTATTGCAGGTATCGTCTCACATATCGAGATGATCTCAAACTTCTGGGGGGGGGGCTCCAGCGATCATACCACATCGGCCAGGAGTTGGAGACCAGGCTGGCCAACATGGTGAAACCCGGTCTCTATGAAAAGTGTAACAATTAGCCAGGCCTCCTGATGGCACGGGCTTGGAATCCCGACTACTCGGGACACCGAAGGAGGCGACTTGCCTGAACCGGGGAGGCCGAGGTTGCAGTGAGCCGAGATCGTGCCATGGCAATCCAGCCTGGGTGACAGAGCGAGACTCTGTCTCAAAATCATAATAATAAGGAAGGAGACCACTACTACTCCTGCTGCCCTCCTCCCCGCACCTCGCCTAGTTCACAAGACAAGAGGAAAGACAGAAAGCAGAAAGTTAGAAAGGAACGAAAGCAAGATAAATGGCCAGACACCCTTGGTGCCACCACACGGCCCTAGGAGATTTAAAAAGAAAGAAAGAAAGAAAGAAAGAAAGAAAGAAAGAAAAAAGGAAAAAAAAAAGAAAAAGAGGAAGTAATAATAATAACATCGACCCCCGACCTGAACTACTTCTGTTATCTGTGAATTCCAGACACCGTATGAAAAAAGCCTTGTGAAACTTTTTGTTCTGTTAGCTGCTGCAGGTAGCCCCCAGTCACGTTTCCCACGCTTGCTCGATTTGTCACGACCCTTTCACGTGCAACCCTTGAGGTTGTAAGCCTTTAAAAAAGTCTTTTTCGGGGAGCTCGACTCCTAAGATGCGAGTCTGCCGACGCTCCCGGCCGAATGAAAAACCTCTTCCTTCTTTAATCCGGTGTCTCGGGAGTTTTGTCTGCGGCTTGTCCTGCTACATTTCTGGGTTCCCTCACCGGGAAGCGAGCTGGTGATGCACGGAGGGTCGAGGCAGCCCCTTAGGCGGCTTATGCCTGCCCTGTAGAGCATCCCTGCGGGGGACTCTGGCCAGCTTGAGCGATGCGGATCCTCAGAGTGCTGCCGGGTAGGCATCTGCCCCGGTGCGATGCCTCGCCTCCAAAGAGCGGTGCACAGCACGCCCCCGTGGAGGATCGGCACAGTGGCTGGACACCGGGAAGGAACTGGCACTTTCAGTCCGGACATCTGAAACTTGCTGAGACTGCTCTTTGGAACTTCCCCCACTCCGTTTGAGTGGAAGCGTGGCCTGATCGCCCACGGCGTGCCTCTACCGGCACTTTGGTTTTGGTTTCTGACTTCACTTGAATTCATTGGTTGATACTTTGGTTTCGGTTTCGATTTTGACTTGACTTGAATTGCTTGATAAACAGGCCTGCCTTTATTGCCACTTTGGTCTTGCTCCTGATTTTGGTTTGGCTTAAATTGCTTGACGAACAGGTGTGCCCGTAACAACACTTTGGTTTTAGCTTTGATTTTGATTTAGTGTGAATTAGGTGACTGAGTGACCTTTTACCCTTTCCTTCTCGTAGGGTGAATGTTGTTTCCTCTCGAGAGAAACATAGGTCAGGCACAAAGTAAGCCCACTCCGCTAGGAGCCCTCTTAAAAACGTTTCAAAAAGAAAAATAAAAGGAAAGTCATCAAGTCGTCACAACTTACCCTACTAAAATGCATGTTACAGAACCTTACAAAAGGTTTTGCAGGAGATTATAGAGTTCAGTTAACCCCCTAGAGGTCACGAACTCTGGGTGAATTAGAATTGCCCTCTTCTGCTGTTGGATGGCCCACGGAAGGAACTATAGGCAGAGAACAATTGGCCGTGTAGTTCAGGTGGTGACGGGGTCGGAGGACAGCCTGTGTACCTAGATCACATTCCTTTATATTGACTCATGGCGAAATAGATTGCAGACAAAGCCGGCGTTAATTTAGCCCTGTTTAACAACTTTGTGCAAAATAGCCAAAAGTAAAAGGAAGAGCGGCTTCGCCGGCAGACACACAGTTTTTTTAAAAAGGGAGTCCCAGGAAACGGCAAGAGAAGCCAGTTTTTACGGGAGCCGCGAGAGATAACACAGATTCTTTCTCCATGTTTCCCAGCCTACCCTGCTTCACCGAGGCCAACAACCCCCTCAGAAATGAGATTCAGGAGCTGACACGCCCCAGGTCTCACCTCGAAGGGAAGGATCGGAGCCTCCAGAGGCCAAGGAAAGAAGTCGAGATAGTCAAGTGGGCCATCTCAGATCTGGTCTTACTCGACCTCTGTAAATGCCTCTCAGGGAGATACGAGGACCTGTCTATTATAATGACCAGGCCCACATCCCGGGGGGAGGGGGGTGGGCAACAGACTTTCATCTATCAGCCCTTTTCAACCATTGAGCTACTAAACTGGGAACACCCTGAACCCACCGCCTTGCTCCCGACAGCTAGAGCCCTGTCGAGCATGACTGTGTAGAGGTGTTGGACTCCAGTGTACTCTAGCAGATCTGACCTCCGGGACCAGCCTTGGGCATCAGTACACTAGGAGCTATGCGTGGACGGGAACAGCTTCACCAACCCACGAGGGGAGAGATGTGCAGAATATGCGGTGGTAACCCTGGACGCTGTCGTTAAGCTGGGCTCATTGCTTTAATCCGGGCCTTAGAACTCGGTGAGGGTAAGACTGTAAACATTTACACTGACTCTCGGTATGCCTGTTTCACCCTCCAAGTGTATAAAGAAAAGAGCCTGTTAAACTCTAGAAAAGAGGGAAAAGAGCAAAAGAAAAAGAAAGACTAAAAGCAAGTGTAAAGATAGAGATTCAAAAGAAAACAGGAGAGACAGACAGCAGTGCGTGGGCGGGGGCAGGGCCCGTGCCGTTTCTCGGGCCCCACCAGCTGGCCGTAGGAGCGTGAGAACGCGGGGGGGGGGGGGGGGGGGAAGCAGCATTGTGAGAGGCCGCGGACGTGGATGTAGACATGACCGAAGTCAAGTTAGGCAAGGATTCCAGAGCCGGACAAGGCTAGAGAGAGATTAATGTGCGAGATGGAAAAAAAAAAAAAAAGACTCTAGAAGGGTAAATGTTCAGAAGGCAATACAGGAAATGGCCAAGGCCGCGAGACAAAGAGGCCATCGGCCAAGGGCTGCTGCACCTTGGAGGAACCAGACACTCATCTGATCAGGCTGACAGGAGCTGAAGAATGTAAAGACTAGGGCAGACTAGGCACCTTCTCACGAGGCTCCCAGGAGCCCATGGTCACATTAGAAGTTACCAACAGCAAGACTCTGCCGTATCTGGATTCCAATTTCTCACTGAAGGCTCAGCCACTAGATACAGTGACAAAGGGGCGGAGTGGGGGTGGGGATGGGGGGAGGGGGGAACGCCTCCTCTAAGAAACTGAAACAGGAAAAACAGCCATACCTTGTGAAAACTTGCTTATAGACTTTACAGAACTGCCCCCTGCTGGAGGCTAGTGCTTGTTTGCACCTTTTCAGGGTAAGTTACAGTTTTCCCCACCAGGACAGAAAAAGTACAAGAAGTGACTAAAGTACTGTTAAAAGACATTATCCCCAGGTTTAAGACTACCTCTGATTTTAAAGTCAGACAATAGGCCAGCATTTGTAGCTGTAGCTGGAATAGTGCAAGATTTAACAAGACTGTTAACAATACAACAGAGGTTACACGCAGCCTATCGGCCACAAAGTTCAACAAAAGGTGGAACGCATGAACTGGACACTCGAGCGAGCAGCTACTGGCGACCAAAAAACAAAACAAAAAAAAAAGGGTTGCCATATATAGATATAGATAGATAGATAGATAGATAGATAGATAGATAGATAGATGTATATATATATACACACACACACACACACACACACACACACACACACACACACACATACACACACACACACACACACACAGATATAGATATAGATATAGATAGATATATAGATATATGCCAGGAAATTCACTTAAGATAAAATCAGGTTTTTGCCTACGGTCCTCCTCCGAGTCAGGTGCACCCCTACCAAACAAACTAGGTATCTGCCCTGTAAGATTGTGTTCGGTTGGCCACCCGCAAATCGTAGGTCAAATAAAAGGTGACCTCCGGAAACTAAAGAAATTAACCTTTAAAAGGCAAATGCAGCCTTTCAAAATAGCCACACGAAGTGTTCATAATTAAATAAAGAAAAATAATGCCTATAAGCCTGACACCCATTTAAATCTAGGGACTCTGTTTAAAGTAAAACCTAATTTTTCTACAACCCATATAGGATGAGCCCTATACTGTAACCTTGTCCACTCCCACTGCTGTTAAAGTTGCAGGTGTTGCGTCTTGGATCCACCACAGTCAGCTAACACTGGCAGCTCAGGACAAGTGGACCGGCTAACAGGACGCAGATCATCCAGCCCGGCTGATCCTGAGACGAGACCGAGCTGCTGCTGAGGACCACAAGCCCTGCTCTAGTCACACACCGGCAGCTGACTAGTCTATGCGCGGCCGAAGCTTGAGGACTCATCAAGCAAGTCAATGTAGTTAAAAATCTTAAGACAGATAGTTTTCCTAGAATACTAACTGTTTTCCTATTGTTCTGTCGCTGTATTCAACCTTTTTCCCAGGTAAGGACCTCTTTCGTCCTTGCTGGATATGAATATGCTATACATTGCTTTGTTGTTGTTACCCCCCCCCCCCCACACACACACCCATAACCATGCTAGAAGAAACACCTATGTAAGGTGTCCCCACTGTACACGTACTGCTTAGGAAACCCAGACCCGTCCAGCCCAGCAACGATCGCAAGGTCTTTCAGTCATTCTTTAAACATATAAACCAGAAGTTACCAGAACCTCCTCCTTTAGCCAAAAATTTAAAAAATAAAAATAAAAAAACAGAAAAAAACCTATTTCCTCAGTAGGCTGAAAACATTGCTGGCAGCCTAGATGTTTCTTCATGTTATGTTGATAGAAGGGCTAACGTAAGAGACGAATGGCCTGGAGAAGCAGAAGGGTTAACGCCTCAAGATAACTTGACTTTAACCAACCCTTTCCCCAAACAGACGCCGCAAGTTCAAGCGTCGGGCTCGTAAAAACTTCCCTGATTAAAAAATACTGTTTTACTTGCTAAAAAAAGGTTTTAAGGCCCAGTTAAAAACTAACCTGCTTAAGACATGACAAAGTTAGTACATGTGCCTGTTCAGGTTTAACACAGGTTTGATCCTAGGTCTTCATTTAGAAAAGAGTTTCCAGCTGTAGAAAATGTAAAACCCTCACTGTAAGTGTATTACTTGTAATAGAAACTTGCTGGCCGGGCGCGGTGGCTCAAGCCTGTAATCCCAGCACTTTGGGAGGCCGAGACGGGCGGATCACGAGGTCAGGAGATCGAGACCATCCTGGCTAACACGGTGAAACCCTGTCTCTACTAAAAAATACAAAAAAACTAGCCGGGTGAGGTGGCGGGCGCCTGTAGTCCCAGCTACTCAGGAGGCTGAGGCAGGAGAATGGCGTGAACCCGGGAGGCGGAGCTTGCAGTGAGCTGAGATCCGGCCACAGCACTCCAGCCTGGGTGACAGAGCGAGACTCGGTCTCAAAAAAAAAAAAAAAAAAAAAAAAGAAAAAAAAGAAACTTACTTGCTTGCTGCGCCCCTGTGTATTACACTTGCTCCTTCCAATGATAAAAGGTTTTGTACCTACCATGGCTCGTCAGAAAACTTCCACACAAGTGTATTACATAAAACGCTATCACTCTGTCTCGCTAAAAGACCCAAACAGTAAAAATGAAAGGGAACCCGCCCACTAATTAGTGAAAATTCTCAAAGTGGGGGATGAGGAAGGAGACCTCTACTGCTCCTGCTGCCCTCCTCCCCCCACCTTGCCTAGTTCACAAGACAGGAGGAAAGAGAGAAAGCAAAACGTTAGAAACAAACAAAAGTCAGATAAATAGCCAGACAACCTTGGCACCACCACCAGGCCGTAGGAGTTAAAAAAAAAAAAAAAAAAAAAAAAAAAAAAAGTAATACTAATAACATCGGCCCCTGACCTAAACTACTTGTGTTATCTATAAATTCCTGACACTATGAAAAAAAGGGTTGTAAAACTTTTTGTTCTGTCTGTCCTTCCTTCCTTCCTTCCTTCCTTCCTTCCTTCCTTCCTTCCTTCCTTCCTTCCTTCCTTCCTTCCCTCCTTCCTTCTTTCATCCCACCTCGGCCTCCCAAAGTGCTGGGATTACTGGCGTGAGGCACCATGCCTGCTTGGCCTAAAGAGACACCTATTGAAAGTAAGACATAGAGAGCTCCTTGCAGTGATCTGATTGATTGCTTGACTGATTTACAGACGGCGTCTCACTCTGTCACCCTGGCAGTGGTGTCATCAAAACCAAACTCACTGCAGTGTGGACGCTCCTGGACTCAAGCGATCCTTCCACCTCAGCCTCCAGAGTGTAGTGCCTGGGACCACGGGGCACGCGCCACTGTGCCCAGATGATTTTCAATTTTTATTGTTTTATTTTTCTTTTTCCCGAGACACAGTTTCGCTCTTGTTGCCCAGACTGGAGTGCAATGGCGCGGATCTCGGCTCACCGCAACTTCTGCCTCCCGGGTTCAAGAGATTCTCCTGAGTCTGCCTCCCGAGTAGCAGCTCGGGTTGCAGGTATGCACCACCACGTCTGGTTGATTTTGTATTTTTACTAGAGACGGGGCTTCTCCATGTTGGGCAGGCTGGTCTCCAACTCCCGACCTCAGGTGATTCTCCCTCCCCGGCCTCCCAAAGTGCTGGGACGGCAGGCGTCAGCCGCCGCGCCCGGCCTTCCTTTTCAAATGTTTTTGCACAGACAGGGTCTCATCATGTTGTTGCAACCCTTCTGCCCCGGCGTCCCAAAGTGCTCGCGTGACGGGCGTGAGCCACTGCGCCTGGACTCCGGGGAATGATTCACGACCACGACCGCTGTACTAACTATTTATTTCTTCTTTATTTATTTATTTATTTATTTATTTATTTTTTATTATTATGATTATCTTAAAATTATTATTATTTTTTTGAGACGGAGTTTCGCTCTGGGCGAGGCGGGGCGGGGCGAGGCGAGGCGAGGCGAGGCGTGTCGCTTTGGAAACCGCAGCACCGCCTTCTAAAGCCCCATTCGAATGCACAAAGCCCTGTTCCCTTCCCGGACTTGGAGCTGATGCCTTCCATAGCCTTGGGCTTCTCTCCATTCAGAAGCTTTTACAGGCGCAACCCCACCCAGAGGCTAGCTGCGGTTGAGGATTGGGGGTGTGCTGGGGCTGGAAAGTCGGTCCCCTATTTTTGCTAGCTCGGCCACGACATCCCCCGACCCCTATCGCTTGCTCACCCTTTCAGATCCCTTGCCTCCACCGTCTTGGAGGCTGACCTCTGACTTTAATATCTGCCTTTCTTCCTGTCTTGGGTTTGAGGAGGGGGGGCAGGAATGAGGGTGTGTGTGGGGAGGGGGTGTGGGGTGGGGACGGAGGGGAGCGTCCTAAGGGTCGATTTCGTGTCATGCCTCTTTCACCGCCACCGCCGAAGATGAAAGCAACGATCAGCTAAAGACCGCGTGTTCTCATCTATAACTGGGAACTAAATAATGAGAACTCGTGGGCAGAACGAGGGGGACGAGAGAGGCGGGAGCCTACTTGAGGGAGGAGGTGTGGAAGGAGAGACATCTTCAGGGAAAAACAAAACAAAACAAAACAAAACAAAAAACCAAACCACGAAAACTGTCGGGTACTGCGCTGAGTTATCCGGGTGATGAAATCATCTGCACACTGAACCCCCCAGTCAGAAGTTTACTTGTGTAACAATCTTGCACATGTGTGCTTGAACAAGACATAAAAGTTGTGTGTGTGTGTGGGGGAGAGAGAGAGAGAGAGAGAGAGAGAGAGAGAGAGAGAGAGAGAGAGAGAGAGAGACAAGAGACAGAGAGAAGGAAACACCACCTCCTTGACCTGAGTCAGGGGGTTTCCGGTCTGGTGGCGGAACGTTCAGTGACAATGGAGTATTTTGGCCTGTTCTTTTTTTGTGCGTTTGCTATTTTTTTTGCTGCTGTTGTTGTTGTTGTTTTAAGACAGAGTCTCACTCAGCCACCCAGCCTGGAGTGCAGTGGTGCAATTCGGCTCACTGCAACCACCGTCTCCCAGGTTCAAGCGATTCTCCCGTCTCAGCCTCCTGAGCAGCTGGGATTACAGGCACCCACCATCATGCTCCGAAGATGTTTCCATGTTAGTAGAGACGGAGTTTCACCATGTGGGCCAGGCTGCTCTTGAACTCCTGACCTCAGGTGATCCGCCCACCTCGGCCTCCCAAAGTGCTGGGATTACATGTGTGAGCCACTGCGCCCGGTGGTGGTCCCTGTGGTTTTTTTTCTTTTTTCTTTTTTTTTTTTTTCTTCTTTCTTTCTTTCTTTCTTTCTTTCTTTCTTTCTTTCTTTCTTTCTTTCTTTCTTTTCTTTCTTTCTTTCTTTTCTTTCTTTCTTTCTTTTTTGGTAGGGAGGGACTGAGTCTCTCTCAGTCTGTCACCCAGGCGGGGGTGCAGTGGCACTCCCTCGGCTCACTGCAACCTCTGCCTCCCGGATTCCAGTGATTCTTCTTCAGTGGCTGGGATTACAGGCGCACACCACCACATCTGGCTAATTTTTGTATTTTGAGTAGAGACGGGGTTTCTCCATGTTGGCCGCACTGGTCTCGAACTCCTGACCTCAAGTGATCCGTTCTCCTGGGCCTCCCAAAGTGCGAGGACGACAGGCCTGAGCCGCCGGGATTTCAGCCTTTAAAAGTGCCGGCCCTACCACCTTTCGCTGTGGACGTTACGCTCTGAATGACGTGCCATCTCTGCCATAGGTTGACTCCCTGAGTCCCCTCTGCCATTTCACTCCATCCTGGGACGCAAGAGCGAAACTCCATCCCGCCACCTCCTCGTGCAAAACAAAACAAAACGAAACAAAACAAAACAAAACAAAACAAAACAAAACAAAACAAAAAAAGAAACTCTACACATGACCTGTAAGTGTCTGTTCCTGTGAGTGATTTCTGAGATACGGCACTGTAGACTGAACGCAGTGGCTCACGTCTGTCATCCTAGTACTTTGGGAGGCTGAGGCGGGCGGATCGCCAGGTCAGGAGATCGAGACCATCCTGGCTAACATGGTGAAACCCCGTCTCTACTAAAAAAACAAACGAATTATCTGGGTGTAGTGGCCGGCGCCTGTAGTCCCAGCTACTCGGGAGGTTGAGGCCGGAGAACGGTGTGAACCCGGGAGGCGGAGGTTGCAGGGAGCTGAGATCGCGCCACTGCACTCCAGCCTGGGTGACAGAGCAAGACTCCGTCTCAAAAAAATAAAAAAATAAAAAAATAAAAAAAGAGGAAAGAAAGAAAGAAAGAAAGAAAGAAAGAAAGAAAGAAAGAAAGAAGAAGGAAGGAAGGAAGGAAGGAAGGAAAGAAAGAGGAAATGAAAGAAATGGCACTGTATCGCTATTGGGCTAGGACCCTCTCTCTTTCTGTCTGTTCCTCTCTGTCTCTCTCTGTCCGTTTCTGTCTTTCCTGTCTCTCTCACTGTCTCTGTCTTCTGTCTTACTCTCTTTCTTTGCCTGTCGGTCTGTCTGCCTCTCTCTCTCTCTCTCTCTCTCTCTCTCTCTCTCTCTCTCTGTCTGTTTCTCTCTGTCTCTCACTGTCCGTCTATGTCTTTCTCTGTCACTCTCTTTATCTGTCTGCCTGTCCCTCTCTTTCTCTCTGTCTCTCTGTCTCTCTCTCTCTCTCTCTGTCTCTCTCTCTCTCTACCTGTGTCTCTCACTCACTGTGTCTGTCTTCTGTCTTACTCTCTTTTTTGCCTGTCTGTCTGTCTCTGTCTGTCTCTCTCCCTCTCTCCCCCTCCCTGTCTAGTCTGTTTCTCTCTCTCTCTCTCTCTCTCTCTCTCGCTCTCGCTCTCGCTCTCACTCTCGCTCTCTCGCTCTCGCTCTCGCTCTCGCTCTCGCTCTCTCGCTCTCTCGCTCTTTCTGTCCGTTTCTCTCTGTCTCTGTCTGTCCATCTCTCTTTTTCTACGTCTGTCTCTTTGTCTGTCAGATTCCCCCGTCCCAGAGAGGGCCCTGCCCCTTCCACGAAAGTGAGAAGTGCGTGCTTAGAGAGGCCGAGAGGAATCTACACAGACGGGCCTTGCCGGGCTTCCCCACTGGGTGCATGATTTCGGGAGATCGAGGCCGGGTCCCCACTTGGATGGAAGGGCCATTTGCAGACCTTTCTCTCTGTCACCTGTGATGTCCAAAC
>NW_027257888.1:87500-97500 GCF_043159975.1 Macaca nemestrina
TGTTTCTGAGATGCGGTCTCGCTCTGTCCCCCAGGCCGGAGTGCAGTGGTGTGATCTCAGCTCACTGCAACCTCTGCCTCCCGGGTTCCAGCGATTCTCCTGCCTTCAAGCGGCACCATGCCCGGCTCCTCTTTTAATTTTTAGTAGACACGGGGTTTCGCCCTGTTTCACTGGCTTTCACTGCGGAGTCTAGATAAGAGCCACACCTCGTTCTGTGCCACAGAATGACTTCTTTATCATGCCGACTCTGGAAAGCCCGGCCCCTTGTGATCCATTTCGAACCGAGAGTCACCTCATGTTTGGAAAACGGATCCGCTCCCAAGTTCAGTGGAGGGATGTGACGTATGTAGGACGAGGGACTCTCTTCCTTCTGAGTCGGTCTGCACGGTGGGGCCTAGGGCTGGAGCTCTCTCTGTGCGGACTGCTGGCTCCCTCAGCCTTGGGTTCCATCGGCCCCACCACTGGAACGAGGGCCTCGGCAGACTCCGGCCCTCCCTGGCCCTTAAGTCGCTGTCAGAAACCCCATCTCGCGCTCGGATGTCCTGAATGACTGTGGCTTGCGCCTCTCTGGAAACATTTGAAATCTCTCTATCCTCTACGCGTGGCCACCTAAAACCACAGGAGCTTGGGGAACACAGGGCCGCCATCCACCTCACTGGTTTTGGGAGAGAATGCTGAAAGTCTCTTGCCGACTCTCTCTTGACTTGAGTGCTTCACGGGCGTGTGGTTAAGGCGTAGTGAGACCAGAGATGTATGAACTCAGGCCGGGTGCTGATGGCTCACGCCTGTAACCCCAACACTTTGGGAGGCCGAGGCCGTAGGATCCCTTAGAAGAATCCCCTAACCCCGGGGAAGTTGAGGCTGCAGTGAGCCACAATGGTGTCACTGCACTCCAGTCTGGGCGAAAGACAGAGCGAGACCCTGTCACAGACAGACAGACAGACAGACAGACAGATAGACAGACAGACAGGCACGCAGACAGGCAGGCAGGCAGGCAGGCGGGCAGGCGGGCAGGGAGACAACAGCTGTATTCTGTTCTTCTCGGGGTGGGAAGCAAAAATAACAGCAGACGGCACTTAACGTTTCTGTTGTTGTTCTTGTTTTGGACGGAGTTTTCGCTCTTGTTGCCCACGCTGGAGTGCAATGGCCACCATCTCGAGGGATCCGCCTGCCCTCGGCCTCCCAAAGTGCGGGGATGACAGGCGTGAGCGTACCGCACCCGGCTCCCCCCCCCCCCCCCAATCCGCCCCCGAAACACCACCGCTTGTCTTCCGGACAGTTTTACGGCAGAGTGTTTGGCTGGCTTGCTGAAATTCATTCTACATAGAAATTTAGGATGTCAGCTTCTGGCCTCATGGACTCTGAGCTGAGGAGTCCCCCTGGTCTGTCTATCACAGGACCGTACACGTAAGGAGTAGAAAAACCGCAATGTTCAAAATCAGTAATTTTGTGATCCAGAAATACGCGGATTCACCCAAAACACGGAAACTTTTACAAATTGTCTTAGTTAGTCCTGGTGTCTGTGTCAGTGATTCTTTTAGGTTTGGACCTTGACCGAGAGAATTTCCAGTCGGTCTCTCGTCTCTCGTCTTCGGACAGAAGTTCCAGATGATCCGATGGCTGGGGTCTTAGGCTGTGTGCCCCCAGGGGCCCTGGTCGATTAGTTGTGGGGATCGCCTGGAAGGGCGCGGTGACCCACTGTGCTGTGGGGGCCTCCATCCTTCCCCCTCCCGCCTCACCCTCCAGGCGATCCCAATTCATTCCGGGCTGACAGTCTCATTGGCAGACGTCGGGCATCACCTAGCGGCCACTGTTACTCTGAAAATGGAGGCCTCAACAGAGGAAGGAAGCTCAGGCCGCCTGCGCACAGCCTGGGGCAACTGTGTCTTCTCCACCGCCCCCGCCCCCACCTCCAAGCTCCCCCCTTCCTTGTTGCCTAGGAAATCGCCACTTTGACGACTGGGCCTGAGTGACCTTTGATCAGGCAGCATAAATCAATCAATCAATCAATCAATCAATCAATCAATCAATGTAAATACAATACAATACGATACAATACAATTGTACGGGCGCGGTGGCTCACGCCTGTCATCCCAGCACTTTGGGAGGCCGAGGCTGGCAGATCACCTGAGGTCGGCAGTTCGAGACCAGACTGACCCACATGGAGAGACCCCGTCTCTACTGAAAATACAAAATTAGCCGGGCGTGGTGGCACATGCCTGTAATCCCAGCTACTCGGGAAGGGAAACGGAGGCAGGAGAATTGCTTGAACCTGGGAGGCGGAGGTCGCAGTGAGGCGAGATGGCGCCATTGCGCTCCAGTCTGAGCAACAAGAGCGAAAGTGCGTCTCCAAAAAAAAAAAAAAAAAAAAAAAAAACCCAAGAAAACAAACCAAAAAGCAAGCAAGCAAGCAAACAAACAAACAAAAAAACACCATTCTCTGTGAAACTGCTTTGTCGTGTGTGTATTCGTCTCGCAGAGTTAAACCTTTCTTTTTACTCAGCAGGTTGGAAGGGTTTTTTTGTTGAATCTGTCTGTGTACATTTCGGAGACCCTTGTGTCGTATGGTGAAAAAAATCTTATGTTTTCAGATAAAAACGAGAGAGAAGGTCTTCATGAAACAGCTTTGTGACGTGTGGATTCATCATACCGAGTTAAAACTGCCTTTGGATTCAGCAGTTTGGAAGCAGAATGGACATTTGGGAGCCCATTGGGGCCTGTTGTGAAAAACCGAGTATCCCCACCAGAGAAATAGAAAGAAGCTCTCTGTGATACTGCTTTGTGATGTGTGGATTCATGGCACCGAATTACAACTAGTTTTTGATTGAGGAGGTTTGAAGCACTCTTTCTGTAGAATCCGCGAGTATACCTTTGGGAGCCCACTGAGGCCTAGTGTGAAAAACCGAATATCCCCAAATAAAAACTAGAAAGAAGCTGTCTCTGAAACTGCTTTGTCGTGTGTGGATTCATCTCACAGAGTGAAACCTTTCTTTTGATATACCAGGTTGGAAGCGGCCCTTTTGTAGAATCTGCAAAAGGACATTTGGGAGCTATTCGAGGCCTAGGGTGAAAACCAGGAAACGGTAGATAAAAACTAACAAGAAGCTATCTGTAAAACTGCTTTTTAGCGATGTGTAGATTCCTCTTACTGAGTTAAACCTTTCTGTTGATTCAGCAGATTGGAAGCATTTTGTTGTTGTTGTTGTTTTTGTTGTTGTAGTAGTAGTAGTAGTAGTATTTTTTCCTTAATATTTTTATTTTTTTAAGACAGACTCTCACTCTGTCCCCCAGGCTGGAGTGCAGTGACACCATCTCGGCTCACTGCAACCTCTGCCTTCCAGTTGAAGGGATTCTCCTGCCTCAGCCTCCCAAGTAGTTGGGATTACAGGCACCCGCTACCAAGCCCGGCAAATTTTTTGTGTTCTTGGTAGAGATGGGGTTTCACCGTTTTGGCCAGGCTGGTCTCGAACTCCTGACCTCAGGTGATCCACCCGCCTCTGCCTCCCAAACTGCTGGGATGACAGGCGTGAGCCGCTGCACGCGGCCGATTGGAAGCAGTTCTTTGCAGAATCTTCGAAGGGACATTTGGGTGCCCTTTGTGGCTTATGGTGAAAGTGAACATCCCCAGAGGAAAAGGAGAAAAACTGCTGCTGGTGAAACTGCTTTTTGACGTGTGGATTCACCTCGAACGGATAATTCTTTTGAACCAGGAGGTTGGAAACACGCTTTCCGTAGAACCTGTGAGGGGACATTTGGAAACCCATTGAGGCCTACGTTGGAAAACAGACTATCCACAGATTAAAACCAGAGAGAGGCTATCTGTCACATTGATTTGTGATGCGTAGATTGATCTCTTAGCGATACACCATTCTTTGGATTCATCAGGTTAGAAACACTTTTTTTGGGCAGTCTCTCTGAATGGATTTTTGGGAGTCCCTTTAGGCCTATGGTGAATCACCCAATATTCCCAGATGAAAAATAGAAAGAATGTATTTGAGAAACTGCTTTGCGATGTGTGGACTCTTCCTAAAGAGTTACACCTTTGTTTTGATTAGGCAGGTTGGAGACGCTCTCTTTGTAGAGATTCCAAAGGGACATCTGGGAGCCCTTGAGGCCTATGGTGAAAAACTGAATATCCCCAGACAAAGACCAGAGAGAATATGTCATTGAAACGGCTTCGTGATGTCTGGGTTTATCTCCCAGCGTAGAACCTGTTGTTTCTTTGTTTGCTTGTTTGTTTGTTTGTGTGTGCGTGCGTGTGATTCAGCAGGTTGGAAATGCTCTTTTTGTAGAATGTGTGGGAAGACATTTCAAAACCCATTAATTCCTGCTGTCAAAACCAGATTATCCCCTCGCTAAACGCCATGAAGAAACGATCTGTGAAACGGCTTTGCGTGATTGGATTCATCTCGCAGAGTTACACCTTTCTTTTGATTCACGTGTTGGAAACACGCTTTTTCTAGAATTTGCCAAGGCGTATTTGGGAGCCCATTGAGGCCTCTGTTGAAAAATCAAATATCAAATATCCCCAGAGGAGCAGTAGAAAGAAGCTCTCTGTGAATTGGCTTTGTGATATATGGATTCATCTCACAGAGTTAAACCCGTCTTTCGGTGCAGCAGGTTGGAAACACTTAGGTTGTATAATCTGCAAAAGGATATTTGGGACTCCTTGGAGGCCAATGGTGGCAAAGCGCATATTTCCTGATAACAACTACAAGGAAGCTATCTGAGCAACTGCTCTGTGTGTGGATTCCTCGCACAGAGGTCTAACTTAATTTGGACTCAGCGGATTGGAAGCCCTCTTTTAGTAGAATCTGTGAAAAGAATGTGGGCTGCAATTGAGGCCTAGGGTGAAAAACAGATTCTCCCCAGATAAAAACCAAAAAGAACCTATGTGTGAAACGGTTTTGTAAGGTGGGGATTCCTCTCACAAACTTAAAGCATTCTTTTGATACGTCGGTTTGGAAATATTCTTCTTAATGGAATCTGCGAAGGGACTTTGGGAGCCCCTTGAAACCTATGGAGAAAAACCGAAACTCCCCAGATAAAAACCAGAAATAAGGCCGGGCGCGGTGGCTCAAGCCTGTAATCCCAGCACTTTGGGAGGCCGAGACGGGTGGATCACGAGGTCAGGAGATCGAGACCATCCTGGTGAACACAGTGAAACCCCGTCTCTACCAAAACTACAAAGAAAACTAGCCGGGCGAGGTGGCGGGCGCCTGCAGTCCCAGCTACTCGGGAGGCTGAGGCAGGAGAATGGCGTGAACCCGGGAGGCGGAGCTTGCACTGAGCTGAGATCCGGCCCCTGCACTCCAGCCTGGGCGACAGAGCGAGACTCCGTCTCAAAAAAAAAAAAAAAAAAAAAAAAAAAAAAAAACCAGAAATAAACTATCATCGGAGGTGATTACTCATCTGTGGAGACACGTTACAGAGTTACAGTTTTCTTTGGATTCCAAATGTTGGAAACACTGTGTTTGCAGAATCTGTGAAAGAACATTGCAAAGACCATTGAGGCCCAAGGGGAGCGCGCTCTCTCTCTCTCTCTCTCTCTCTCTCTCTCTCTCTCTCTCTCTCTCCCCCCCCCCCGCTTGTCTCTCTCCCTGTGTCTGTCTTCTGTCTTACTCTCTTTCTCTGTCTGTCCTTCTGTCTGTTGGTCTCTCTCTCTCTCTCTCTCTCTCTCTCTCTCCCCCCCGTCTGTTTCTCTCTCTCTCTCTGTCTGTCTGTCTGTCTCTCTCTCTCTCTCTCTCTCTCTCTCTGTTTCTCACTGTCTCTCTCTGTCCGTCTCCAAAAAAAAAAAAGGATAGATGCATGCATGCATGCATGCATACATACATACATACATACATACATACATACATACATGCATACATGCATACGTACAATTAAAAATTAGAAATAAAATAAAAGGAATAACTAGGCCCGGCGCGGTGGCTCAAGCCTGTCATCCCAGCACTTTGGGACGCCGAGGGTGGTGGATCGCTGGATCACGAGGTGGTCAGACCAGCAGGGCCAGTATGGTGAAACCCCGTCCGTCTCTAGTCAAAATACCAAAAATTAGCCGGGCATGGTCGTGCGCGTCTGTAATCTCAGCTACTCGGGAGGCCGAGCTGAGGCAGGAGAATCACTTGAACCTGGGAGGCGGAGGTTGCAGTGAGCTGAGATCGCGCCACTGTACACCAGCCTGGGCGAGAGAGGGAGACAACCTCTCAAACAATTAAAAATAAAAGTAAAAATGAAAGTAAAATTAAAAATTAAAAAAAAAAAAAAAAGAAAAGGAAAATGAAAAAATTAAAAAGTGAGTTTCCGGGAAAAGAGGGAAGAAAAAAAAAAAAGAAAAAAGAAAACAGTCCCACAGTGACATAAACACATGCCTCTCGCCTTTCAAGGCGTCAGTGATGCTACGAATGATGCGCAATTTTTTTTTTTTAACTTCCTTTTATTTTATTATCATTTATTGTTTGACACGAGCCTCGGAGGCCCTCCCTCCCTCCGTCCCACTCCCTCCCTCCGTCCCACTCCCTCGTTGCCCACACAACTTCAGGAGACAGACCCTGGCTGGGCCAGATTGTTCTTCTCTTTGAGCAGTTGTTTCCCTGTCTTGCTTCGTGTCTTTAACCCGTGTGGACTCTTCTGCTCGGATTTCACAGATGGCAGCTCCACTTCAGGCCTTGTTGTTAGTGGGGGCTTTCCTGATTCTCCCCACATGTAGTGAAAGCAGGTAGATTCGCCTCGCCTCGCCTCGCCTCGCCTCGCCTCGCCTCGCCTCGCCTCGCCTCGCCTCCTCCTCCTCTCTCTCGCTCGCTCGCTCGCTCGCTCGCGCTCGCGCGCGCGCGCTCTCTCTCTCTCTCTCTCTCTCTCTCTCTCTCTCTCTCTCTGCTGCTTTCTTGCTTTTTCTTTCTGTCTCTTTCTCTCTTTCTGTCGTGCTTTCTTGCTGTCTTGTTTTCTTGCTTTCTTGCTTTGTCTTTCTTCCTGTCTTTCCTCTTTCTTTTTTTTTCTTTCTTCTCTCGTCTTTCTTTCTCGCTGTCTTTCTCCCTCTCTCTCACTCTTTCTTCTTTCTTTCTTTCTTTCTGTCTTTCTTCCTCTCTCTCTTTCTCTTTCTTTCTTTCTTTCTTTCTTTCTTTCTTTCTTTCTTTCTTTCTTTCTTTCTTTCTTTCATATTTTTTCTCTCTCTCTCTCCCCCAGCCTCTGAAAGTGCTGGGATCACAGGCGTCAGCCACCGCGCCTGGCCTATTTGCTTATGTTATGTTATCTTATTTTTTATTTATTCATGTTTATCTGTTCATTCATGTGTATGCATATAAATTTTTTTCTATTTTAATGTAGTTTTATATGTTATACCTATATCCAAATGTAAATACTTATATTGATATTTGTCTTTTTTTTCTTCTCTTTTCTTTCTTTCTCTCCTTTAGGTTTTCCTTCCTTTCTTTCTTTCTCTGTTTCCTTCTTTATGTTTGCCTGCCTGCCTGCCTGCCCTCCCTCCCTCCCTCCCTCCCTCCCTCCCTCCCTCCCTCCCTCCCTCCCTCCTCCTCTGTCTGGATTCAGGAAGAGCCTACGCATTCTGTGTCTCCCTGTGTCCTCAACGACCCGCGACCGAGTCCTTGCTTGTTGTTTCTCCCACCGAGATGCCTCTCCGAACATCCACACGCCGTGGGTTGTCTTCTGACTGTGTCGCGGTCCATGCAGAGACAGGGTTTGGGGACCGTTTCTGTGGGGTTGGGGTACAGGGGCTGCGTTTTCGGCCTCGGGATAGCGTCTCTCGACTCACGGTTTCGGTTTTGCGGTCCGCGGGCCGGCCTGCCATCCGGATCTGTCTTGGTGACGTTCGCGACGGTTGTCGGACTCCATCTGGCGGCCGCTTTTATATCGTTCCCTTGGCTTCCGGAGCTGCGGTGGCAGCTGCCGAGGGAGGGGACCGTCCCCGCTGTGAGCTAGGCAGAGCTCCGGAAAGACCGCCGTCGTCAGCCGGGCTGTCCCGGTCGCGCCAGAGCTCTGGCGCGTCACTTGTGAGTCAGAGCTCAGGCGTGCAGGCTTATGTGGGGAGAGGTTGTCGCTGCGCTTTCGGGCCAGAGCCGGGTGTGGGGCTGCCGGGGTTGGTCGACCAGCACGCCGCGGCTCCCGAGGCCTGACCCGCGACCCGCGGGGACCCACCGGGCTTGGGGCGGGAGGCTGGGGACACCCTTCCCGGCCCGGTCGCGGGCCCGCGCGCATCCTGGCCGTCTGAGGCAGCGGCCGAATTTTTTCTCCAAGTCCCCGTGGGGAGCCGGGGACCGTCCTGCCTCGTCCCCCGGGTGCCGGGGAGCGGTCCCTCTGCCGTGACCTGTTGTTTGCCAGTCCCCGTGGGGAGTCGGAGAGCGCTCCCTGAGCGCGCGTGCGGCCCGAGAGGTCACACCTGGCCGGCCTTCGGTCCCTCGTGTGTCCCGGTCGTACGAGGGGACGGCCGAAAACGCTTCCGAGTCTCGCTCTGGAGACTCGGGCCGGCCCCTGCGTGGCACGGGTGGCCGGGAGGACGTCCCTGGCCCGGCGCTGCTCCGGCGTGTGTCCTGGGGTCGACCAGAGGGCCCTGGGTGCTCCGTGTCTGGCTGCGATGGTGGCGATTTTGGGGACAGATGCCCGTGTCGCGGGTTCCCTGGGCCGGCGGCGTGGTCGGTGACTCGACCTCCTGTCTCCTGGGGAGGTATATGTTTCACTCCGAGCCGGCATTTTGGGCCACCGGGTTATTGCTGACACGCTGTCCTCTGGCGACCTGTCGCTGGAGAGGTTGGGTCTCTTGGATGCGTTGCGGGTCTTCGGCCTCCCGGTGACCCGGCTAGCCGGCCCTGCTCGTGCTTGAGCCGCCTGCTGGGGCCCGTGTGCCCGGTCTCTCATGCATCCGAGCGTCCCAGCTCCCGGTGCCGCCTTGGGTCCGGGTCTCTGACCCACCTGGGGGCGGCGGGGAAGGTGGCGCGGGCTTACCCTGCCACCGTGCGCTCCCCGCTGCGGGCACCTGGGGCGGCCGTGACAACCCCACTCCCGCTGGCTCCGTGCCGTGCGTGTCAGGCGTTCCTCGTCTCTGCCGGGTTGTCTGCCGCCCCCGTCCTGGAGCTGGGGATGGCCAGGCTGATCTGCTCGCTGGCCTCTGGGGAGGCTGTGGCTGGCTGGCCGACCCTGCTCCGGGGATGCTTTCCCTGATCGATGTGGTGATGTCACGCTCTCCCGGGCCGGGACCGAGCCGCGACGGGCGAGGGGCGGGCATTCGTGGTGAATGAGACCCGTTCTTCTCGTCCCGCCCGCGGGGTTTCCCCCGTCTCCCATCCCCGCCTGTGGGCGGTGCGTTGGGAGGCACTGGGGTGCGGAACCCGGCCCGACCTCGCTGTCCCGACCCCGCCGTCTGCCTCGTGGCGTCCGGCGTGGGTCGGCGGGGGTCCTCTGACGCAGCAGGCACCCCTCGCTTTTGCCTCTTGTGGTCGTAGTCTCGTGGGCCGCCCCCCTCCGCGGCGGTGGGGGTGCTGTCCCGCTGGCCCGCCGTGCTGCCCTCTCGGGTATTGCGCGAGCGCTGGCTCCGCCTGGGCCTTTGCGGTGCTCCTGGAGCGCCCCGGGTTGTCTCTCAGGTGCCCGAGGCCGAGCGGTGGTGTGTCGCTCCCGCCCCCAGCGCCCCCTCCTCCGGTCGCCGCCATGGTGTCCGCGCGTGGGTCCTGAGGGAGCTCGTTGGCTGTGCGGGTCGAGGCGGTCGAGTGAGACGCGCCCCTCCCACGTGGGGAAGGGCGCCGCCTGGTCTGGCGAGCGCACGTCCCGTGCTCCCCTCTGGCGGGTGAGCGCGGGCCGTGTGAGCGGTTGCGGTGGGCTCGGGCCGGCCACGCGTGCGCCGGCCGGCCGCCGAGGGGCTACCGTTCTGCCTCCGATCGGTCGTGTGTGGGTTAACTGGAGGCGCCTTGCCTCACAGAAAGGAGGTGGGTGGACGGCGGGGGGCCTTGGGGGCTGCGCGCACGCGCGCCGGCCGGGCCCCTGCCCTGACCGCAAA